>NC_054700.1:52470440-52567940 GCF_016097555.1 Gigantopelta aegis
AATTTTTATTTGTACATGGTTTTATAAATGAGATTTCACATTCAGTACAATATAATTAGTATTTCTATGGCAAATAACCATTTTGGTCCACACATTGGCCAAATGTTGTCTTCTAGATTGTATGAAACAGCGTATGTGTTCGGTCCCTGTCCATGGAAAAATGTTTTTAATAATTACATATAATATTTTGAATGAATGAATGAATGTTTGACGACACCCCAGCACGAAAAACACATCGGCTATTGAGTGTCAAACTTTAATATTTTGAAATGCCGGCTTCTTATTTCGTTAACGGGCGGATATAGTAATTTTGATTTAGGCCTATTATTTATATCCAATATATGAACAAAAGAAGGCTTAATAAATGTATGTTGACATGATCAGAGCAATTTCAAAATGTACTACTGTACTAGTAGTTAAGATTTGGAAGTTTAATGAGCACCAGTTTTGTTTGCAACAGAATATTGAGACGTTTTGCATTGTTATGGTATTTTACTCTAATTTATTATTAAAAGCGTTTTAGAATAATATGATAGTCAACTAGCAATATCTTGCGCAGACGCTATTTTGCACAGAATACGGGAACACTAAAAACATATGGTTTATTAAAAAGTAGATATAGATAATAATATTATATTGTCTCTAATAATTCAATAAGGAATGGCTTATGAATTTCAGGGCCGTAGCTAGCAGGGGGCAAGGGGGGCAGTTGCCTCCCCCCCCAAAAAAAAAAAAAAATCGGAAAGCCTGAAAGGTTGTGTGAGAAAAGAGGTGTGCTTGGATGGGAGTAGCCCCCAGGGTTTCCCTCTGGCTACACCAGCGTGGGTGTTCACTGCACTTATGCCCCTAACCCATAACAATGTGATTTCCAAAAAACTTTTTGGGGGGTTAAGTCAAGACAAACTGAAATAAATAACAAAAATGCACGTTTAATGTAATCTGGTAGACAATATGGCATTTTAAATATAGTGGGGGACCACCCACATTGTGTGTGTATGGGGTGGGAGTGAGGGACACATTGTCTATGAGTCGTGTTAAGCTGTATCCTAACCGGACGCGAGCGACGCCAGCGATGCGAGCGATTGTTTTAGAAACCACTGACGACAATTGCCGTATCCTAACCGTACGCGTGCGGTTAGGATACGAATATTAAAATCAATAATTTCTAAAATAATCGCTCACATCGCTGGCGTCGCTCGCGTCCGGTTAGGATACAAATTTATGAGGCGACAGGAAAATATAAAAAAGTGTGGTGGGGGGGGGGGGGGGGGGGAATGAAGGCGATGGGGGGGTGGGTGGATGGGTGGGTGGACATGACCCCTTGCTCCTCTTCCCCGTTGACTACGCCAATACCTAGTGGGCGTTTCCCAAATCCAGGTGGGTGGTAATCTACGACAGTGTTAAATTTAGGTAACAGCTAAGCTATTTTAACAAATGGAATGTAAGTGCGTAGTTCTATTGTCTTAATTTCGTAAAGTAATAAAGTAATAATCGTATTTGCGTAAACCTGATTTGTACTCAGCAAGAATAATAGACCACTTGCAACTGAGTGCAGCGTCTCTTATTATTGTTCACCCATGCGGGTCGCTGGGTAGACAAACGATTGAGAACCACTGACGTAGAGGATCACACCAATATTATTTTGTCAAACAAAATATTTGTGTTACTTATGCGCATTTAGTTTTCTTTAACGTAAACCATATGCCTTTTTAAGTATCAGTATGCTAATATTCGATTACATTTTGTGAACGCCTAAAAAGCGAGTTTAAATGTGCTCAGTGCGACGTTCAGTAACACATTCCTTACTTTCGTTTACGGTTACGTTTTATAAGCAGGAGAAATAAAACAAACAAAAGGTCATCGGGCTTCGGGCTTAATTCAACCCTTGTACAAGCTAATCCAGTTGTTAATTACACAGTCACGACTGAATTGTCGTCTGTTGCCTAACTCCCATTTGCCACGAGCCGACGTTTCTGGTTGGGTCGGGCACCGATTAAAGAATTAATATAACTGGGGATAGGAGTCCGAAAAACGTGACGCTACTTACAATAGTTGGTGTGACCACTTTTAATTCTTAATCAATCCGAAAGTTTGTCGAATCCGGGATGACTCGGGACGGCCGTTTGTTTCGACTCTACAAGACATAATTATCATGGCTACTTGAATTTGGTAAGTGAAAAGTTTGTTTCGACTTTAGGACACATAATTATTATGGCTAGTTGAATTTGGTAAGTGAAAAGTTTGTTTCGACTTTAGGACACATAATTATTATGGCTAGTTGAATTTGGTAAGTGAAAAGTTTGGAAAGAGTTCGACCCGTACCTCTTTGTAGCAAAGGTTCTAAAGACTAACTGTAATCCTGTATCTAAAACTACACTAACCATTGAAAGTGGGGTACGGGTCGAACTCTTGCCAAAAGTTTTTTTTCGACTTTAGAAGACAAGTATTCCCTTTTTAATTAATGATTATTATGACTCTTTATGTTTATTAACTGTCCATGTGTAATGTGTGAGCGTGTTCCTCAGTATATATATATATGTCATTTACTATTAGCATTGCCTTTTTTAAATATTATTACTACTAAAGTAGTGTCGGAAATAGAATAAAACTGATTTTCGTCGATTATGTCTTTCATATTAAATTGACATGTAAATATTTTGTAAATATCTATTTAATGATGCTCTACCTAATTTAGCATTTACTTGTTTGGATTCTCGTTGATGTACAAGGTGGTGTTTACTCTTGAAATTAAAAGAAAGATGTCAATAAACAGGTGATTTTGTGTACTTTATTGGAACTGACTATAACAAATTTTGATCGAAATGTGTCAATTTCATTTATCTTTAAAAAAAAACTTTTATTTTAAAACTGCAAGTTAACTGAATATTTTCAATTGCAGCATAAGTTATTAATTATGATATTTAGTGAATATATATTAAATATAAGTACATTAGAAATTTACACATCTTGCAACCACTTAAAGGTGCTATATCATAGTTATATGTGAGCATCTGTTTGTGATAAAGATTCTCCAATAAAAATGTATTTTCTATTAGTAGATAAAATTATATTGTTAGAATCATTTATGGGCCTTAAATTTTAAAGCAAAATTTAATTTTTAAAAATTTATTCGCAATAGCTGTGATTATGCAACCTGGAGATAGCATAATCACAGCTTTAATACATGTATATAGCACCTTTAATACCGGTATAATAGATCACACACTCAGAATGGTTTTTGACAGTTTTGCTCAAAAGTTACCAAGAAATGTCTACAACTATTTAGTTTTGGCGAGAGATAGGGGTAAACCGTCACCGGAGACGGTCCCTCACATATTGCAACAGCAATGAAACTAACACATGTCGATCAATTTGTTTTATAGTCTGTTCCAATAAAGAGCACAAATCACCTGTTATTGACATTTCTTTTAATTTCAAGAGTAAACACCACCTTGTACATCAATGAGAACCCAAACAAGTAAATGCTAAATTAGGTAGAGCATCATTAAATAGATATTTACAAACTATTTACGTGTCAATTTAATATGAAAGACATAATCGACGAAAATCAGTTTTATTCTGTTTCCGACACTACTTTAATATTTTTTCATTGCAATTTTCTGCACACGCGGCTGCTGTCTGTTAGAAACTGTTTATAAATAAGGACATCGGGTGTCTCGATATTTGTCACCGTCGTAAGGTCAGTGGTTTGGTTAAACCACCATAAGGCTGGTAGGTATTGGATTCGTATTTCGGCACTTGCTGCCACCCAGAGCGAGTTTAGCCACTCAATGGGTAGGAGTAAGGCCACTAAACCGACTTCTCCCTCACTAAACACTAACAACTAACCCACTGTCTTGAACAGAAAGCCCCAAAATAGCCGAGGTGTGTGCCTAAGACAGAGTAAAGTAAAGTTTGTTTTATTTTAACGACGCCACTAGAGCACATTGATTTTTTTTATCTTATTATCGGCTATTGGACGTCAAACATATGGTCATTCTGACACTGTTTTTTTTAGAGGAAACCCGCTGTCGCCACATAGGCTACTCTTTTACGATAGGCAACAAAGGATCTTTTATTTGCGCTTCCCACAGGCAGGATATCACAAACCATGGCCTTTGTTGAACCAGTTATGGATCATTGGTCGGTGCAAGTTGTTTACACCTACCCATTGAGACTTGCGGAACACTCACTCAGGGTTTGGAGTCGGTATCTGGATTAAAAATCCCATGCATCGACTGGGATCCGAACCCAGTACCTACCAGCCTGTAGACCGATGAAATAACCACTACGCCACCGAGGCCGGTCTGTTGCTTGAACATATGTGTTATCCTGTCTGTGGGATGGCGCTTATAAAAGATCCCTTGCTACTAATGGAAAACATGTAGCGGGTTTCCTCTCTAAGATATGTCAAACTTACCAAATATTTGACATCCAGTAGCCTATGATTAATAAGTCAATGTGCTCTAGTGGTGTTGTTAAATAAAACAAACCTTTTCATCATCTAACTGTTCACTTCTATTTTTCTCTTCTTTCTTTCTTCCTGGTCTGCATATTTACTTTTCTATCTTTCTGTCTATCCATCTTGATAACCATAGTCGGAATAATTGTATTATTTCGCTTTCGTCATCTTGATATATCAAATATGTGTATGTGTCAAATATAGAATGATGTCTTAATATAGGCATTAGTCTGTTGGGCCATTCCCGAACCGCTGTATTTGATTTGCGAAAATAAATATTGTTTAAAACCAACACATTTTAATTACGGTTATATGGTGTCGGACATATGGGTAAGGATCATGTACAGATAATGAGAAGAAACCCGTTTCTGTTATGCAATGGGCTACTCTTTCCGATTAGCATGAAGGGATCTTGTTATATACAGTATCTCACAGACAGGATAGTAGTACATACCACGACCTTTGTTATACCAATTGTGAAGCACTGGTTGGAACGAGAAATAATCCAATGGGAACGGGGATTGATCCTAGACTGACCGCGCATCAAGCGAGCGCTACGTTCCATCCAACTGTGTTATGTTAGCCTCAGACTGTCAACTGTTACGACCAAGTTGGCCAACTCGACGGTTTGAGTTGTAAGATCGCTCAGACTAGCAACTGAACAGTCGTAGAAGTCGTGACATCAGAAAGTTGGCCAACTTTCTGCTGGCAGTTGGTAGTGTGATCCTAGCAGTACGAGACATTTTTTGTCTGTGATGAAACCACGTGCTGGGGGTAACGTTTCATGAATATTCATTTAGTCTACACATTTTTAATTTAAAATATGATAACTGTCGAATCCTTTGTTCTTCAAAACTGTTACCACAGAAGGAACGTGTGAGTTTACCACGGCAGTCGAGATAGCGGGGTATCGCCTAACGGTTTATTATCATCATATACAGATCTACGTAAAATCGACAATATTAGTGGAACTATACGTATGAAACGGCGAAAACTGCGGGAATGATCCTGGTACAGTCGATTATATTCGCACTACTACCAAGCTGTTTTCTAGTGTCTGATACAATCGTCCACGTTACAGAATTAACAGGCAAGTTTTACGATGGTCTCGTTTTGGTGAGAAAATAGCATTCCTCTACAGATGGTGCAATAAAATTTGATTGCTTTATATCATGGGAAAATCGCCTAATGTTGACTGAAGGCAGTTTTGATAGTGACCATGAATGGAGGTATAGGAAGTTATTCAGGTACTTATACATATTATTGTAACGTAGAAACACGATTTGGTTTTTTTACAATTACTTATTAAATACGTAATGTATGGAAAATATAGCTGATATTATTTTTATTGTATGTTGCCAAAAAATAATCAAATAATGATTTCCTTTGAAAATACGTTTATCTACAATATACAACCCATGACTTGACAGTTTATTTGTTTTTGTCCATGTGAAAAAGTTTCTGATTAATAAATTTTACATAGACTAAAATGATGTCCTTAATATTTACTTACAACATTTACTATAATAAGTCGGCAACTATTTTTACTTTTATGTCAAGTACAAATTGGTTATGTAAAGTAGGTGGCTATGCTAAATAGGTTTCTAAACAGCGTAATTAACCAGTATACGCGTACGAGACGGGGGAGGGGGGCGGGTAGGGGGAGCAACTGCCCCCACCCCAGTGTTGGAGAAAATCCCCAAATTCGAGCAAAAAAGAAAAAAAAATCTGGGCAAAAATTAGCTGGCCTGAACACTTTTCACCATGTATTTCCACCATTTTGCTTTCAATATTAGTTGCAATCAATGTACAAATACATAGTGATTCGTTCAAAAACCCTATATAGCTGTGTGGTAGTAATGCTAATATGAATAAATGTTGTTATCAGATTCGGGCATTTTTGTTCAATTCGGGCAAACATGAGCCTGCCACCCCAACCCACCCCCCACCCCCACCCATCACCCCCCGACAGAAATGGGAACCCGTACGCCTACGAACACCGATGCATAAATTTAGGGCCTACTTTTATTTTATTATAATAAAATTACTATTAAAAAACGAAAATATAAGGCATATGGATCTTGAACACTGTACTGTAAAATAGCAAGGGATCTTTCATATGCAATTCCCATAGACAACTATCAATGCTTACGGTCTACCAGTCGTGCGAAAACAACGAGTCCATAGAAGGCAAAACAACAAGTCTATAGAGGACATTCAATTTTCATTTCAAATTATTTTCGTGCTTACATCCAATTAAAGTTCAAGCACGCTGTCCTGGGCATACACACACACACACACACAGACACACACACACACACACACACACCTCAACAATACTGTCTGTCTGTCCAGGAGAGTAGATTAGTGGTTACATGTAGTTGCACCGCGAATCAAAACCTTAACTTAGTCTATCACTGATATCCAGTACCAAAATTCGAATCACGAATTCGAAATTTCTCACCCCGCTGTTAACAAAATCACGAATTATTAAGTGTGAACTGTAAATATGTGTCATTGATCTGTCACAGTACATACTCGGTAATGTCTAAATATAGATACGGTCCCAGCAGATAGATAGATAACTATTTAACGTGCCCATATACCACTAGGGTTTCGAACATGCCGACCTCCGATAAGATTGGTGGCCTGACTCGGGATGGGGGGGGGGGTAGGGGGGAGGGGTAGGGGGAGGGGTAGAGTTGAAAATGGGCAGAATTTTGAAAATAGCAATTAGGGGGGGGGGGGGGGGAGGAGTTAATAGAATTAAAAATAAATAAATAAAAAGTTACAAGCCAAAAATAAAAAGAATTGACTGCTCGGTCGAATATTTATATAATTTGGAGCATTTTAAAAGGACAGTCCAAAAATAAATAAGAGAAAGGAGAGAGAATCGGACTATTTAATAATATTTGTAAAAAAAAAAGAAATAATTTCGACATAAAATTTTGAACGAAGGTCTAAAAGTTTAAAGTCCGATGAACTGCTTGCCGTTGAAGTGTGGCACAAGTTTCCTCCACCTGTGACCTAGCAGGGTTTTTGCTAGCTCAACGATGCGCCGGCGATGATCTTGAGTACTCTGTGGACGGTGTTGTTGTCCATATCCCTGAAAAGGATTCCTTGTCTGTACAGACCCTCCCGGCGCGTCGTCACCACTAGGCAGAGCGTCCCATCTCGTAAGTCCGTATCGTGGATGGCCACCTCACTGCCGTCGGGGAAGCGCTTGAAACTTCCCTCTTGGATACCTCCCGGCAGTGAGCCCACGTGTGGTGTATCACCAACCAAGTACTGGCTCTTGATCTTGCTGACAGCGAGACTCCATGCGGCAAAGTAGCTGCCTCGGCCAGAGGCGGAAGGCCGTGCCTTGGCTGGCTGGTCTCTCGGGGGAATGACGACCTTTCGTTTCGCAACACCAACTTCCTTGTTCGTCTCAACGGAGTTCCCCGTGGGTGGGGGTCTCGACGGAGTCGAACGTGAAGGTGCAGGAACGGGAGACGCCGGCCGTGGAGTCTCGCACATGGCAATGTTCAGCTCCTCTCCTGGCGTCGACTCGTCAGACTTCGTTTGCTGGGTTTCCATCAGCTGGCTTGTCCGGTCGGGCTGGGGGCGACGACACAGAAGGGACCGCCGCTGGCGGTTGAGCCGCCAGCTTTGTTCCCCCCTGTGCCACCCCTGGCGCACGTTTCCCCTCCCTCGGTCCGCTTCCCTTCTTTTGTGGAGCGGTACTCTATCGGGGCGGGGGGGGGGGGGGGGACACGAAAGAGCATGTAACAGCGTCCGTCTTCATCGCCAGCTCGAGTAGAAATGTGCGACCCCAGCAGTTACATATTAACGGGACTTTTGTTTTAGTGTATTTTGATACCTCCTCGTGTGGTTCTCTGCGAGTATCCGATGTGGTGGCATGTGGTCGAATTTCTGTAGCAAACCTTTTAATGGGCTTGGGTTGAGGCTAATGACTTTTCGGACAAAAACATAAGTATTATTTTATTTTCGTTGTTGTATCGAATTAAGGTTCAAGTACGCTGTCCTATCACAAAAAACACCCACACAAACAAACAACAACAACAACAATAAAACACAAAAAAAAAAAAAAAAAACCAAACCCCCCCCCCCCCACAAAAACCCTACCAAAACACCAACAACACAGAAAAAAGAAAAAACAACAACCCAAAAAAACAACCACAACCCCCCCCCCCCCCCCCACCAAAACCACCACCCAAACAAACACAAACGACAACAAACAACAAAAACAAACAAAAACAAATAAACAAAATATCTCACTCTCACTTTTAACCGTTGGGCTATTTCTCGTTCCAGCCAATGCATCACGACTGGTATATCAAAAGCTGTGGTATGTGCTATCCTGTCTGTGGGCTGGTGCATATAAAATGTCCCTTGCTGCTAATGAAAACACGTAGTGGGTTTCCTCTCTAAGACTATGTCCGAATTACCAGATGTAAAACATCCAATAGCCGATAATTAATAAATTAATGTGTTCTAGTGGTGTCGTTAAACAAAACAAACTATAACTTTTTCACTTTTGATTCAGTCGGAACAGAGATGCGAACCAAATGTCTCGCCTTTACCATATAACATTTCCATTTACAGTCAAACCTGTCCAAGCGACCACTTGTAATCACGGTCACCTGCCGTAAGCGGCCACTTGTAATCACCGGCCACCTGCCGTAAGCGGCCACTTTTTAGCACTTACCTTTTCTGGCACCCAATAACCGATGTGGAATTTTGTGTCGGGGAGTCGTTAAACATTCATTCATTCATATAGTATAAATTCATTGCTATCTTAAGATATCCGCCATTGGACCCGAGCAGGATAAAGGCGATAACTAAAGACATTAACCGGTTATTATGTTTATCTCGCAATCCTACGTAATGAGGAAAATAAATAAAATTAACCGTTTTATTTCACGGGGCGGGACGTAGCCCAGTGGTAAAGCACTCGCTCGATATGCGGTCGGTCTAGGATCGATCCCCGTCTGTGAGCCCATTGTTCTATTTCTCGTTCCAGCCAGTGCATCACGACTGGTATATCAAAGGCTGTGGTATGTGCTATCCTGTCTGTGGGATGGTGCATAGAAAAGATCCCTTGCAGTTAATTGAAAAGAGTAGCCCATGAAGTGGCGATAGCGGGTTTCCTCTCTCAGTATCTGTATGGTCCTTAACCATATGTCCGACGCCATATAACTGGAAATAAAATGTGTGGAGTGCGTCGTTAAATAAAACATTTCCTTCCTTCGTTTTATTTCACAGAAGTTGTATGGAGTAGTAGGTCAACGCGTATTGATTGACTTAAATTGTTTCCTAGAATATCCATGCCCTAAAACTAAATATTTCTTATTCAAATAATATATTATATATTATTTTTATTTATTTATTTATTTTTTATATTTTTTATATTTGACATCACATCGTTTGTTTACATTGTAAGGTCAAAGGTCAACATTCATTTGGTCACAAATTTGTACGACATGTGGCAGATACCCTTTCTTGTATTTGTGGCCATCCAGTTGAAGATGCAGAATTTTTTTTATGTTTTTGCCCAATATATGTTGCAGCTCGCAATACCCATTTATTGAACTATTATAATCTCAAGTGTCATACTTTGCTATTTGGAGATTCAAATTTAAGTGTCCAAGATAATATCTCTATATTTAAATCTGTTCAGAATTTTCTTATTAATAGTAAGCGTTTCGAGACCAATTATCTGTGTTATCTTTATTGTAATATTGTTCCAGCCATCTTGATGTATAGCAAATATATTTGTTAAATGTAGGGAGAGGCCTTAATATAGGCACTTGCCTGTTGACCAATCCCAAATTTGATTTGCTAATAAATATTGTTTAAACCAACATTCATTTGCTGATTATAACTCCTTATAGTTCTATCCCACAAAATGTGTTTCTTGTTTTACTTTGTGTATGTTGTTGTTTGTTTGTTTGTTTGTTGTTGTTTTGTTAGTTTTGTTGTTGGTTTGTTTTGGGGAGTAATTACGGCACACCCTATATGTACCAACACACTCAGTAATTTTCGTAAAAGTCCGCTTTTCTTCAAATTGTGCTTCTCTGGCCATGTACTTAAGTTCGTATACATACTTGTTTTCGGTTTCAGCCAGTGCAGGTTCACATAACAATGTAGGTAGTTGTTTATGACGTGGTCTAATATCATATCGATCTGCTTATGCTAGAAAACAAGAATATTAACTTCACGTGTACCTGTTATCGTGGAAATCTAATCACTATGAACCGTTATTTACCAAGTCCTTCCCACGCAACGCCCATGAAACAACCTAGCAATACTGAGAGAAACACTATATTGCCCCTTGCCACGGTGGATTCAGTATTTTAAAAGTGTTTTTGAAGATAAAGGCTGATAAATATAGTAGGTTTGCAATTGGAGTGTGTTTGGGTCCCCTTTTCATAATTAATTAATTAAATTTACATTATGTTATAGCGATTGTCATAAATGTTTATTTATATTGGTGATTCTCTCTCTCTCTCTCTCTCTCTCTCTCTCTCTCTCTCTCTCTCTCTCTCTCTCTCTCTCTCTCTCTCTCTCTGTATCTAACTCTAACTCACCTTTGCGCTCTCTCTCTCTCTCTCTCTCTCTCTCTCTCTCTCTCTCTCTCTCTCTCTCTCTCTCTCTCTCTCTCTCTCTCTCTCTCTCTCTCTCTCTCTCTCTCTCTCTCTCTCTCTCTCTCTCTCTCTCTCTCTCTCATATACACACATAGCTAACTAGAGTGTCCTCTATCCCCCCCCTTTATAACATATACACAGAGCAGGGCTATAGGACATGTGTCTGAATGTTTGTGTTTAATTTGTCCAACAATCGATATTCAATATAATATTCTTTATCTTATCATCTATGACTAAGCACAGTGTGTATTATGAGATGTGTTCCCGACTGGAACTAAGTCTCGCTTTGTCTTGTCATTTCAGCGGAAATACACGAACTTGATTCACGAGTAGAAGCGGACCCAGCTGAACACGGCGATGACGCCTGGGAAATGGGTAAGTTTAAATCATCATCATCATCAGCAGCAGCAACAGCAGCAGCAGCAGTAATAGTAGTGGTGGTAGTAATGGTAGTGGGGTATCCAAGGCTTTTTATCTTCCTATTGTCATCATCATCAGCAGCAGCAGTAGTGGTAGTGGTAGTAGCAGCAGAAGTAGAAGCAGTAGTAGTAGTAGCAGTAGTAGTAGTAGTAGTAGTTTTTATCTTGCTTTTGTTGTCGTCGTCGTCATCATCATCATCGTAAGTAGTAGTATCAGTAATAGCAATAGTAGAAGTAGTAGGTGTTGTAGTAGCAGTAGAGGTGGTAGTGGTAGTAGTAGTGGCAGTGACAGTGGCAGTGACAGTGGTAGTGGTAGTGGTAGTGGTAGTGGTAGTGGTAGTAGTAGTAGTTCCAGTAGTAGCAGTAGTAGTGGTAGTACAATGTTATTAAATGTAGTAGTAGGTGTTGTAGTAGCAGTAGAGGTGGTGGTGGTGGGTGGTGGTGGTGGTGGTGGTGGTGGTGGTAGTAGTAGTAGCAGTAGTAGTGGTAGTACAATGTTATTAAATGTCATCAAATACTTAGAAGAAAAATCCAATTGTGCCATTTCGGATGTTTTCGTAAACTCATTTATTCGACCGTTTCTGACTGACATGACATGTCGTGCAACACGATTTTGTTCAAGAGGCAAGCAAGCGGGTTAATTACTGCATAACCGACACCTGGCCCTAATATCTCGACAGGTGTTCACTGAAAATCAAGAATAAAGCCGTCCAGTCACTAACGCCGTGTTTTCGATTACCATTCACACACGTTTCGCACAGTGAAGTAAAACAAAAATCAATCAAAATCCTAAGTTAGCAGACGAGAGCAGGTAGGTGACAATGTTATCTATAGTTTCATACTTAAAGGGACATTCCTGAGTTTGCTGCAATTTTAAAGATGTTATCGACTAATAAAATGTTTCTACGATTAAACTTAAATATTAAATATATTTTCTTGTTTAGAATATTAGTGGCTGTATATTATACGTTTTTCTGATCGTTCTAATATTTATACTAGGTTAATTTTGCTGTTAGATACACATGTAATAGTGGAACTAATTTTAATTAGATTGCGTTCCATGGGACTACAAGCCAATGCATACGTGGGTAACGTGCTAACGTTAGTTATCGCGTTGAAATGTCATATATACAGATGTTGGACAAGATATGGAAGAACAGCCGTCGAGCCGGGATGCTGTATGCTCTTAATTTGGGCAGTCGTTAGCAACTAATGGTTGGTTGGTTCAAACCGTTTTCGGGAGAGCGCTGGATTGTCGTTCTTGTATACCGATCCTGCGCAACTGACGTAACTCGTGATTTACCATTACAAGGACACGTCATTGGTGGATCCGTTGTCGTTTAGTCGACTGACAGTGGATCTTGTGAAATAAAAAAACACAAAACAAATAATAATAATAAAAACGACTGGCAAACTTACCGATACTGATGCCTGCTTGAAGCATTCCTATTGCTCTCTCATCTCATTTGGGTTTAGAGTGTAGAATTGTTGTTATTTGTAGAACAGAATGGACGTTATTATTGTTATTATTTTAATGTGTTGTACCCACGTGACGATTCAAGAAAGACAACGCCTCATACCAATCCCCAGGGACCTTCAACTGTTTTGGATTGCTGCCATGACACTTACAGGCGTCAAACCGTCTTAGAGCTTCCGTAAAAAAGGACGTATTGTGCTATGGAATTTTGAAGGAGCAAAGTAAATGCCAAATGGAAAAGGTGCGCAATTTTGATTTAAGGAAATTTGGCGCAATTTTGAACGGTTGGTCGAAAATAAAAATCGAGAGCTGACATAGGTTTTGATTTTAGTGAGTCGAGAGTAGCTCGTTAATTAGACCTATATGAGCCAGCAACTGTGAAACTTTTACAGATATACTGCTCAAATTAGTTTGAAGGCGAGGTGTCTGTAATGATTGTTAGCACTTATTTAACAGTTCTATATAATCTTAACAGCTCTATATAATCTTAACAGCTCTGTATGGACCTTATAATTGTTAGTGAAATGTTTATCTTCAGAATCTGCGTAGTTGAGTAGCAATCTAAATCGGGTGGAGATTTCTGGGGATTTGTATAGAGCGTACATGTACCTGCTCTTAAGGGTACGGTTTTGGATGTGTATGCCTGGATATTATTTTTAATCTCCCCTTTGAGATCCCTAGGTTCAAGTTCTTAATCTTGCATATAATAATAGCATACTAATGAACTGTTTGCAAGTCCGATTGGTCATATCTTACTGATTAGGATTGGAAGTCCTTATTATTATATCACACAAAAAAACAACGTTATCCGGTGACCAGATGACCTATCACTCGGCCAATCAAAAGACGGCTGCCATAAATGTATCAGCAGCTTAACGCCGTTGACAGCACTGTGCACGACAAAAGGTCACATGGATATGAACATTTGCAAGTAAACGATACCTGCAGGGCAGAATTCTCAGCACGATTTGATTTCAGATTGGTAGTTTTTATAATAAATAGAAAGAAACACTTTATTATCATTTCTAACCATCTTTTTTAATCCCACTGCCCCCTTTCCTTTTAATCCTTTGAATTCCATCTCATTTCTTCCCGATCTGGCATCTCCTATCTTTCAACTTCTTTTCCTGTCCACCTCCACATCCCAGTCCTTGTCTCTCCAACCGCGACAGGTGTTCGTCTCTTGTGGTTATCCGTGCCACACACCTGTCATTTCCCATCATCTTTTGGCTATGGGGTTAGTCTAATCACTTCGGAGAGTGTTCAGTAGTTACTTCTGGCATTGTTAAGAGGCACTTGTAACTACCTACTATACTCCCCATCTATCTTGATACTGAGGGCGATTTGTAAATAATACTACTTCACATTTATCTTTTCCAGATGTCCTGACAACAATTGCGATCTGTCTGGCTGTGTCTCTGAGTATGCTCTTAGTTGCGTGCGTCGCCTGCTTTCGAGTGGTAAGAAAACGTATGCGCAGGAAGCGGGAAAATGACACCATCCCTGTGATAATCCTTCCGGATCCGTTTGAAAACAAGACAGTATCGCGAGAACTCTTTAAAGATGAATCTTCGGAAGTCGAAAGCTACAAAGCATTGGTCGTCGTTCCACAGAAGTCTCAGATCGACATACACAGGGCCAACGAGGTCGCATCCGTACAGACGAAGATTCCACGTACGCAAAGCATGAGCTGTCTAGAAAGCTTAAATGTACCGCCAGATTTCAGAAAAGTGTCTGAACATTCATCGCACAGGTTGAATCAGACCGTCCCGTCACACGAAGATCTATCACGACTAGGCAGCTGCAACAGCACCACCTTGCACGTCCCGACCTTTGAAGACTTGGACAGAATCGCGTCTCACAATTATTCTCAAGAAGCCTTTCTGAGAGCTCAGTCGACTTTGGATCTCCGCAAACCGTCTTCCTGCTCCATGACTCGGAGTGCGTCTTCCATAGACGTGTCCTCCTCTTCTTCCTCACTCGTCAGCCACGATTGCGAAACCTACGTCATGTTCAGTCTGAACTATAACAGTAACAAAGAGTTACTGACCATGCAGCTGAACGCCATTGCCGGTGTCCCGAGTAAACTGGAGGGGAGTTATATCACGGTGGTCACGTATCTCTTCCCGAAGGAGACCACAGGAATCCAGTGCAAGGCGGCCGCGGCAGAGGAGACCGTTCTACTGCACGTGACCTACACTTTCTCGAACGTGACCAGCGAGGAGCTCGAATCGTGCACGCTGCGGGTCAGCGTCTTCTACTACAACAAGAAGAAACACGTCAAGAGTCACCTGATCGGAGAAGCGTTCCTCGAGGTCGGCGCCGTAGACTGGTCGATGGCGCAGGACCAGCACTTCAACCTCCAGCTTCAGACAAAAAGAGTCAAACGGGTAATTAAATGTCTTAAGCTTGTCACACACCTACCGATTAAAACGCCGACTCGACACAGTCGCGTCTAATTTCCAGTTTTCCCCCGATGAACACACATACACGCGCATTTATGTCCGCCAATGGTATATTTTAAATTGATAAGAAGCTTTTTTTTCCAGCGTTCAACACCTGAGAAATATTTGGCACAAAGTCTTGGTGAGCTTTTCGTTCTCCTGCAATATCAGGCTGCTGCCAACAGACTGAAGGTTCTCATTCGAAAAGCAGCAAACTTGCCGAAATCCGACAAAATTCTCGGACAGCCAGGTAATATCAACGTGAATATTACATAAGTCGATGCAGGGATTTTATAGAGAGTTAAAGTTAAAGATTGTTTTGTTTAATGACACCACTAGAGAACATTGATTTATTATTCATAGACTATTAGATGTTTAACGATACCACTAGAGCACATTGATTGATTAATTAATTAATTATCGGCTATTGGATGTCAAACAGCTTAACGCTGAACGACAACACCGTAATACGTGGTCAGAGCCGTATCTCTACACAATGCAGAGTCGAATGGGCATTTGACAAAATAATGGTTGATTCTATGAATCTCTATCTTAGTGCTTCGTCTATAGGAGGACAGCCACTGCCGAGGAGATCCTTTAGAGATTTCATCCCTCTTGCACTGCAAACATATTTTAAGCTCCTCATTTTACTTTCAGTACATTACGTTCAGATAAATCTTAAGCGAGACCAAGAGACCCTGACGTCCCAGGAAACTAAACCACAGAGCGGAACCTCACCTGTCTGGAACCAGCCATTTCTCTTTGACATTCCCTCCAGTCTCGTGGATTCCATCACCCTAGAGTTCGTCATCATGCGCGGCAAACTGCATACCAAAGATGGCGTCGTTGGTCACGTGGTCATCGGACCATACGGCCCCAGGAGCGGCGTCAACCATTGGAAGGACATTTTGAAATCCTGGGGTCTGGAGACCGCTAGATGGCACAACGTTATGCCAGTGTTCAAATATGTTGATGTCCCTACACGACGCTCTTCGTCTGAGTGGAAAGAAATCCAAGATGATCTTAGACTTAGTTAACCCAGTTAACTCAGAATGTTCCATTTATATGATGAGGGGTGTTGCATAAATGACTACATGGCGGGGGAACAGACCTGAATTTAGCCGGGGCATTTTTTTTTTTTTTTTTTTTTAAACATGTGTAGTTGTGTTTGTCAAGGTTTCCACACATCACGTTAATTATAAGGATGCTATATTAAAAATCGTAAATCAGTGTATTTGTAACACCCATCACCCCTCCATAGAATGTAATCAAACAGTTTCACATTTATTTTCATACATAACCTGATCTCTCTTTCTTAGTCTAATAGGTATGACTATACGAAATAAAATCCCATAGGCGACAATGTTAACGTTTGCGTTTAAAAATACTATATGTAATATATCAACCAAAACTATGACCCATAAATATCAGTACTATAACCCCTACCTCAAAATATTAACTGAAGAAAATGGTATCTTTCATGGCTCATTTTCGATATAACCAGATGTTTTTACAACACTCCTAATTTCGCAAAAAAAATTAGTACTTTTTATTTTTTTACAGGTACTCCATACATGTTCCAAGCACAAGGCTACTTGACACAATGGTACTAGATGAAATAAAATTGCATACATTTTTAGCCCAGATGAAACTTTTTTTTTTTTTTTTTTACAGCCAACACACTCACATTTATAACCAATCACAGGACTTGTGGTGTTAACTTCTCCATCAAACATTGACCCAGCCGGAAATTATTTGGTTTAGTGCTACCATTACAGCCCCGCCCCCTCTCCACGACCTGATAGACTATCTCGACATGGTTACAATGTCAGAACTTTCCACCAACATGTGGTCATTAAAAACAAAACCCCGCCGATATCCATATTGATCGGTCTCCATCGTGTATATAGGTTACTGTTGTAAAATAATTCACTAATACTGTTATAAATGTTCTACGATGATTAAATATGCTTAAAACAAATTCAGGTGCTTTTCGTGTTTATTTTAGTTTTACAATGATAACAGCGATGCAGCACCTCTTCTGGCTGTGCAGAATATCTTAAAGGCACTCAGTCACGGGTGGTTGACCTAATTAATGACCGAACGAAGTATTATCTGAAAATATGAACATTTGATTTGTATCTAAAAGTACTTTATTGAACCATCCACATAACCACCATACCCCACTTATTATAAAAAGAATTGAATTGTGTCGACGGTCTATAATTCAGAGAAAAATAACGGCCATTTGGAGAGCAGATGTGTGACGTATTATTTTTGAGTTACGTGACGGGCATCCCCCGAATTACCGCAGTGTCAAAACGATTTACCAAGATCATGTAACGAGAACACTTGACGGTCTCCTGCGACGTAGGGTAAATAGAAAAAATCCCAATGAAAATGTACTGAATGATAATAAGCTTATACATTAAGGTATGAGTATGTGACGGCAGAACGTGTCGCCCACTG
The DNA here is from genome assembly GCF_016097555.1 of Gigantopelta aegis. Classification (NCBI taxonomy): domain Eukaryota; kingdom Metazoa; phylum Mollusca; class Gastropoda; order Neomphalida; family Peltospiridae; genus Gigantopelta; species Gigantopelta aegis. Next base: position 52,488,362 of record NC_054700.1, read on the forward strand.
TACAAACATGATATTTCTTTTAATTGTGCCTAATGGTCGTATCAAGCTCGATTGTATTTCTCACACATCCTTTATTAGAGACAACACGGTAATATCCCACCTATGTTGGAGATTTATTTAAAGGCATCTCAATGCCCTAATTTCTTTTAAACCTTTTCATTAAGTTTTTAGACCTATATGATGATGATGATGATTTTTTAGAACTGTGATTTACTAATTATCAAATTATAATTTCGTTTTAAAAGTATTATGCGATTAATAGTTTGCTACTTTTTGTTTTTTAAAATGTAAAATATCAATATAACACTGCTGATAAGATGTAGGGCTTCTGAAAATCTGTCAAGCTTGTTGTTTTCAAGTGCCTGGAGGACAGAGAGAGCATCCATCAGGAAGACGACGTGTGAGCAGCTCTCCTCTCTGGTGCTTATGATGTGGGCAGCACGAATGAGAGCCTCGACCTCTGCAGTATAGTTTGTGCAGTATGTACCTGTAGGAAAATGTGCCTCCTCACGGTAGCCACTAGGGTCCATGATGTATATTCCAGCCCCTCCGTTTTCCACTGCATTTGTTGCAGATCCATCAGTATATACCTGTGTCCATGATGTCTCTGGGTTCTGTTCATCAATCATGGCCAGTGTCAGGGCTCGTTTATATGGTTCACCGTGTTCCTCTCCAGGAATGAGGTGTTGGACCACTGTGCAGATCTTTACATTGTCCAGTTGTGGTTCCCATGGTGGGATGTAACTGACAGTACTAACTTGATGGATTTTATCTGGGAGTTGTCCCTTATGTTGCCTCAGGAGTGATTTGCTGTTTATGAAAGCTAGTTCTTTTGAGTCTGTTGCAGGGATAGTCATTCATTCTCTTGTTCATTGGGCGTTGTGGCAAAGACTTGAACTTACTGGCTTGTATCATGAGCTTTGAGTCCCGACGTTTGCTGAGGGATACGATGCCAGTGAGCTGTTCCATTTTCTTAATAGGGGTTGACCTCATGGCTCCAATTATTATCCTGAATGCTTGGTTTTGAACCCTGTCTAGTTTTTGTTGATGTGACTTTACTGCTGTTGACCATGCACTGGATCCGTACTCAAGATGTGGTCTGATTGCTCCTTGGTAGACACTTTTCAGTATGTTATGATCAGCACCCCACTTGGTGCCAGCTAGTTTTCTCATTATGGCAAGTTTTCTCCGAGCTTTGGCCTCGGCTTTCTCCAAATGTGCTTTCCAGGTCTGTCTCTTGTCAAAAGTGAACCCAGGTATGTCTGTTGGTCCTCATACTGGAGAGGTGTGTCATCAAGTTTGAGGTTGCCTGCTTCCTGTTTTGTGGAGAGTGAGAAAAGAGTGGCAGCTGACTTGTCTTTGTTGATTGTCATGCACCAGTCTCGAGTCCAAGATGTAACATTGTCAAGGGCAAGCTGCATGCGATATGTTGCTGTTGTTGCATACTCCTCCGAGCACCACAAAACTAGGTCATCTGCATATAGTGCTGCATGTATCCCTTTGGGTAGTTGTGTGACGAGGTCATTGATGAAGATCATGAAGAGAGTAGGTGATAGTACTCCTCCCTGAGGTACTCCATGGTGTATGAGTACTTTCATGCTGTGTTGGCCATCTACCATTAATCTCGCCCTTCGGTTGTGAAGATAAAGACTTGGTCCACCTGTACATGTTGCCACATATATCATTTTTTGTAGCTTTGCTAAAAGGCCATCTTTCAGGCCTTTTGCAGATCAATGAAGGAGGCAAGAACAGCCTTCTGTGCTCGGAAAGCATCTTCGATTACTTGTGATAGGTAGGTGGCCTTCTGTGCTGCGGAATTGTCTAAATCCTGCCTGCTCTTGAGTGATGATGTTCTCAGTGTTAAGGAACGGTTGAAGCCGATGGTTGATAATGCGCTCTAGGGTCTTGCAGACTCAGCAAGTTAGGCTGATTGGTCTGTAGCTGCTTGCCTTTTGTTTGGTTTTTTTACCTTTTTTCAGTATGGGTATCATCACCGCCTCTTTCCAGATTTGTGGCACCTTGCCTTCAGACCAGCTTAGGTTGAAAATTTCCAACAGTTTGGATCACGCAGTATTGCCTAAGTGTTTCAGCATTTCATTAGTAATACCATCCAGTCCTGGAAATTTCTAATTTTTTAGATGTTTGAGGGCATTTTCATGTTCTGGTAGAGTTATACTATTTATCATGGAATCTTGCTGGGTAGCTCTACTTACCGTTTCTTTTTGTTCCCTTCGTGCTTCTTTCATCTGAGTTGTTGTGATGGTAATGCCACTTTCCTTGGCATAGGTCTTTGCTAAAAGGTCAGCAGATGTCTTACCTGTGAGTATATTTCCATCCTCCATTAGAGTGATTTTCTGTCCATGGGATTCTTCCTCATTCAGTTGTTTTGTAAGTTTCCATAATCTGGTGCTGTCCTTTTCAAGGTTGAGTGCAGCAGTTTTGTCTCTCCGACTTTTTCTTTTGAATTCAGTCTTGGTTCTGAGGTAGCTTTTGAATTCAGTCTTGGTTCTGAGGTATATGGCTTTAGCATGCTGGAGCTTTTGGATTCAATCTTGGTTCTGAGGTATATGGCTTTAGCATGCTGGAGCTTTAGGTTTCACTCTTGATTCTGAGGTATATGGCTTTAGCATGCTGGAGCTTTAGGTTTCACTCTTGGTTCTGAGGTATATGGCTTTTACATGCTGGAGCTTTTGAATTCAGTCTTGGTTCGGAGGTATATGGCTTTAGCATGCTGGAGCTTTTGGATTCAGTCTTGGTTCTGAGGTATATGGCTTTAACATGCTGGAGCTTTTGAATTCAGTCTTGGTTCTGAGGTATATGGCTTTAACATGCTGGAGCTTTAGGTTGTTGTTTTCGCTCGGGTTACGACTCTGCTTCTTCCATTACCCGGGTCAGTTCATCATATACCATTTGAAGTTTTTTATACCAGCAAGGAGCATATACTTTCCTGACTCCTCTTGGGATATTTTGCAAGGCATCTCTTGTATGCACCATCCCACAGACAGGATAGCACATACCACAGCCTTTGATATACCAGTTGCCATGCACTGGCTGGAATGACAAATAGCCCAATGGGCTTACAAATCGGGATCATGGGCTACATCCCACCCCAATCTTCTATGTATTCCAACTCACTAAAATAATGGTATTTAAGGCCTCGCATGTGTCCATTTTGACCTCGCATGTCATCATTTAAAAGAAGAAAAAATAATTTCCTGCTATTACATCATTTTCTTTTGAGCTTTTCTTGCTAGGACATAACTCCGTTTATATGCTGGCTTGGGACCATTAGCCTTCTTTAATTTCTCTCTAAAACAGGTCCTGTTGTTCTGAATGATTAGCATGGCTTGTTTTAAAAACATTTGCAGCCAAAGTCAAAGTAATAAAAATTGCATTGGCTGTATGGAAAATATTTAGGGTACTAAGGTAAGGGAGGGGGCACCAAGGAGAACGTAAAAACCTTAAATATACCCATCTTTTCTGTGCAATCCATGCTTAACAAAAACAGAAAAGAAAGAAGACAAAAACCCTAAACTCATCAAGGCATCAATTCTGGAACTTGGGTCTGACCAGAGATCAAATGTCTGTCTTTACCTGTCTGTCTGTCTACACCTACCTGTCTGTCTCTGTCTGTCTGTCTCTCTCTCTCCCCCTCTACCCCCCTCTCTTATATATATACTCTTCAAAAGAAGAAACGCAAAACCACATTGTCGTAACATTTGGAGAATTGATTTAATTATTGAATGGTAAGTCCGATAATTACCAAATGTTGCAGGATTGTTCACAATTCACTCTAGTCCATTGTGAGTAAGTGATAGGACACACCACCAAGGTCAAGGTCATCTGGAGTCAATACCGGGTGTGGCCTTCGCGTGTGTTGACAACTGCCTGGCACCGCCTGCCCATTGAAGCAACCAGAGTACGGATGACGTCCCGGGGGATGGTGGCCCACTCGGCCTGCAAGGCTGCTGCCAGCTCGGGCAGGGTCTGGGGCTGTGGTTGTCGCTGTCGGAGGCGTCGGTCCAACTCGTCCCATATATGCTCAATTGGGTTCAAATCTGGTGATATCGATGGCCAAGGAAGGACATTAATGTTGTTGTTCTGTAGGAAAGCCGTTGTGAGACGTGCTGTGTGAGGCCTGGCGTTGTCATGTTGGAACACTGCGTTGGCGTTGGCCATAACTGGAACGATGTGTGGCCGGAGGATCTGGTCAATGTAGCCCTGTGCATTCAGGTTGCCCTGCACGTGGGACAGGTCAGTTCTGCCAGTGTGTGAGATGGCTGCCCACACCATGACACTACCCCCGCCGAATCTGTCCACTTCCTGCACGCAGTTTGCCGCATAACGTTCACCACGACGCCTATACACGCGACATCTTCCATCATGACGTCGGAGCAGAAATCGGGACTCGTCACTGAACCACACCTGTCTCCATCGCAGTTGAGGCCATTGTCGATGAATCTGGGCACCACTGCAGTCGGAGTCGACGGTGTTGTGGTGTTAAGATGACACCTCGAACTGGACGTCTGGCACGAATTCCTACCTCACGTAGGCGGTTCCGTACGGTCTGGTCGGATATCCTGCGCAAACCTGGTATTGCTGCGGCTGTGGAGGTGGCAGTAGTCAATCGTTCCTGAAGGTGGCGTACCCGGATGTAGCGGTCCTGCCCGGGGGTAGTGACCCGTGGTCGACCGGATCTAGGGAGGTCACGTGTTGATCCATGTTGCTGGTAACGGTCCCAGTCTGGAGATGGTGCTTGGGGACACATGGAATGCCCTGGCAACGGCCGTTCTGGATTCGCCTGCGTCTAGTCGGCCGATGGCATTGTTTCTCTGCGGTTCACCGAGACGTGGCATGTCCTGGATTGTCAACTGTCGGCCAGATACAGAGGCCAGGCAAGCGAACACCCTGCACTTTTATACTGTCGGTGTTCATGTTGCACGTGCAGACAACGCACGTGCAGTGGTGACATGGTTTGCACGTGGCTGCGTTTTTATGAATATTCACATTTTGGAACTTTATTGTACAGTAGCTGCATTTTATCGAATGTAACCGTGGGAATGTGTTTGGGACATGCAATGACCTTATATTCACAAAGCATGAACCGGTAGGAAACATAAAATCGGAGTTATAACCCATTTGTACCCTTTTGCGTTTCTTTTTTTGAAGAGTATATATATATTTATGATCAAAAAATTTAAAAAATCACACACTAACAAAATAGTATCTTTTTATTGTAGAAAAATAAATAACAATCATTAGGTAATGGAAATGACTTGTTGTGTCATAATATCAACCATTAACTTGGTATCATGTCCATGGCAAAAAAACATGCCATTGAAAATAAATCCTGAATAGTCCACAGCAAAAAGGTGTTGTGGAGAATTAAAAAGTTCCATGGCAATCTGCACAGCATTGCCGATTGCTGTGGGCAATCTCCACAGCATTGCCGATTGCTGTGGGCAATTGCAGGGGTTGAGTAATAGTGGGAAAGTGTCCTATTGTTAATGAAGATTACTGGTACACTGATCAGCAGTAACAGATGGTTGTAATAATAGCATCCTGTTCTAAGGGCTAAAATACTTGTCATACATTCAAGGTAACATATTTGCTAAAAGTCGCAAGATAGTCTGTGAGAATTAGCTTATGTTGGACAGGTTCATCAAGTTTTTAGAGGTTTTTTTTAGAACCATCTTGAAATTAAATATTTTTTCCCTTAGTAACAAAAACTACATGTAGCTTGATAAAAGAGAAGTAAGAATAGTTTCCCATGATACCACATACTGTCATGCTGGGTTGCTTCCCTTGATTTTCAGAACACTATTTCACTCTTAAATATTGCTTCCCTTACTGCTGAGAAGCACATGAATTAAGAGTTATTTCCCTTGCTGTTGAGAAACTCTTGAATTGAGTAATTTCTCTTGGTTCCAATTAATAACTCTCTGAGCTGATTTCTTTGAGAGTTACACTGAACTGGACATTTGGTGTTTCAGTTAGAAATCACGGCAACAACAGCTTGGCCACGATTCTTACTCCTTGACAGTTGAGATCCTAATCCTACGAATCATGACATCAAAACACAAGTTTCTTGGCAAGGCCACCTGAAAAAGAAAGCAAATGATCTGTTTAAACACCGGCCTCGTTGGCGTCATGGTTAATCCATCAGACACAAGGCTGGTAGGTACTAGGTTCGCAGCCCGGTACCGGCTCCAACCCAGAGAGAGTTTTAACGACTCAATGTGTAGGTGTAAGGTTTCGCCGCCTGATACCGGTTCCCAACCAGAGCGAGTTTTAACGACTCAATTGGTAGGTGTAACCTCACTACACCCTCTTATCTCTTACTAACCACTAATAATTAACAACTAACCCACTGTCCTGGACAGACAGCCCAGATAGCTACGGTTTCTTGCCCAGGACAATGTGCTTGGACCTTAATTGGATATAAGCACGAAAATAAGTTGAAATTAAATCAATAAACACAAGTTAGCAAATAATATAAATAAAATGAGGAAGCACTCCAACTTATCATTTATGCTTCCCCCTTCTTTCTCCAGAACTCGTTCTCTCCCAAAAGACCATGAAAAGTTTTTCAAACTTGTTAAGTCCATTGTGACTATGACTTCTGTTACGGTCAACAGGTCACTTGTTTGTTAAAAGTTTCTTTACACTGTGCTCAACGGATGGTGATACTGATATAGTAATACTAAGTCTATATCATTAACCGATATCATCATCTTCCACCCCAATCAAAAACCAGAAAAGTAAACCCATGTATCCACAGATTAAAAATATGGACAACTTTGCAGGGTCAAGATTATTTATGATCTATACACAAAAGCACAACAACATGATTTGGTGTGACAATAAAACATAGATTTCGGGAAATCTCTGGAAGTGTTTCATACCTGTGTAGAGCCTCTTAGAAAAATACTAATAAATATTAAGATTAGTTATGGTACTAAAGTTAGAAAAAACCCCCCCAAAACAATGACAATTTCAGTGGTATTTTAGTGTTGTTATACAGATTTATAAGATGGACCCCAAAAATTATTAATAATTAGACAAATCTGATCATTTAACCTGTAGCAAACTTCAAGTTTTAGTTAGGCAAAAGGCATGACATTTTCAAATCAGCTTTTTCGCAAATTAATAATGAAATAAATAAGCTAAATCCAACTTTCATTCACTAATTTTGGTGAACATGTACCTATATCTGTCTGGGATTGTTTTCTCTTCAACCCGGCTTTCTGAAGTTCTTTGCTAGCCCCGGGGCGAGGCAACTTGTGTCCTGGTGTTGGCGGGGGTTTGTTACTAAAGTATTCCATCTGTAAAGCCTGTACAAAAAGAAGTCAGTAATAGGAATAGTAGTTTTAGAAGTATTTTGGCACCAATGTGCTGTGGACAAATTTATTGAAATTTTAGAGGTGTCGTAATTTTAGAGAAAATATGGTATGCTGATGTTAAAAAAAAAACCCACATACCAACTAGAAATACTAAAGACAATAATGACATGCCCAAGACAAGTAAAACAAACAAACTATTACAACAAATTAAATATGTCGCCTATCATAAATTTATTTGTTTGCTCATAGTTGCATTCACAGATATTTGTCTCAATGTGTGTTTAAAAATAAATAAAATTAATTACGTTTTTTAAGAAATAATTTGTGATATAAAATTAATTAGTGAATCTAATTGTTTAAAGAAATGGAGCTGATCATCAAAATATAATACTGAGCTAAATGCAAACGTTGACACTGTCGCACTGTAAGCCAATGAGTGGGATTTGGTTAGATACGTGTAAAGCCATCTGTCACGGGGATTCTATAATTCCCGTAACTGAATAAAACACGATTATCAAAATATCTCTCCTAACTGTATATCTATTAGATCTCTCTGTAACAGGCTGTTAAACCCTAGTATGGCTCGTCTCTAGGTATGATCAGAGATACGATCTTATATAAAGTATATGTAATATAGCACGTTTAGTTCACTAGAAACACAACAAAACACAATACACTTTGGAATCTGTATTAACCTACGCTGACAAATGTACAGCCGTAGTAGTTAATTAATAACAACACTAATAACAACCCAGAACTGATCACTTAATTAGTTAATCTCTAGGTGTCTAGTTACACAATATGCGAATCACTTCACCGTGACACAACACCCACACGTGTGATAATTGAGAACCGCTTCCAGGAGAAGTTAATTAATAAGGGAATTACAACACCATTCCTAACTGGTTAATTTTTAATTAACCCTTACTACTCGTTCAGTAACGTGTGATAATTTAGAGACGCTTCTTGGGGAACTTAATTAATAAAGGAATTACAGCTCTATTCCTAACGGGTTAATTTTTAATTAACCCTAACTACTCATTCAGTAACCTTGTAACACAGAATTAATACTGGTACCTATCACAATAAAGACAATAACCTACAGTTTACCTAGGTCTTCTAGGATGACTGGCTAAGCTTTATATTACCAAATACTCGTATAAAATATAGAACAGTAAGACTACGATTTACTTCGTCAGATGACCGAAGACACTGTCTAAAGAATATTGGTATAATACAGTATTAAAATATTTAAAGTCACATCAATCACATCAAGGTTATACACAGAGCAGAAATAATATTTACCAAGTCCTAACGGACTACGTTCCCGGGAAGCTTCCTTTTTCGTTCCCCTCATAACTCAAAAAAACTAGCTATTTATTATAAAATCAGAAATTCGCCTGGGGGTACAAGGCGGTACCTCCCCCTATCATCTGATATTTCCACCGCGACCAAGCGGTATTATTTCTCTCTGATCGTCAGACTTACTGACGCCATCGTCGCCAAATCACGGTTGTAAAAACCGCACTCGCAAAGGTATTATGTAACTACTCGCCACATGGCCTCCGCACCTGGCTAAGGGTGTGTATTAGGCGTACCGATCGAGGACCGTCGCGCAGAAGTATTACGTAACAAGTGCACACGACCCTCTAAAACAATTAATATCGCCACAGGCGAAAAGAAATTAAGAGCATGTACCGTCACACCATCCATTGACAAAATTTAAACAAAAGCCTATTTGCCAATAAGGAAATAGAAAGAAAATGTTTTATTCAACAACGCACTCAACACATTTTATTTATGGTTATTTGCCAATAAGTTTGTTTGTTTTAACGACACCACTGGAATGTTTTTTTAACAACACCACTAGAGCACATTGATTAAATATTAATCGGCTATTGATGTCAAACATTTGATAATTCTGACATATATAGTCATCAGAGATACCCGCTACATTATTCCACTATCAGCAAGGGATCTTTTATATGCACTTTCCCACAGACAGGAAAGCACATACCACGGCCTTTGACCAGTTGTGATGCACTGGTTGGAATGAGAAAAAAACCCAATCAGTTAAGTGAATCCACCGAGGTGGTTCAACCCTGCGATGCAAGCACCTCAGGTGAGTACATAATAGACTGAGCTAAATCCTGGCCCCTATTTGCCAATAAAGGGCCAAAAATAAAAGCATAAGACCCATCCATTACCTGGACATTGCTTAGTGACAACTAGTAAAAAACATTTGATTATTTTTTATATGTAGTCTCGTTTCAGCCAGCGCACCATGACTGGAACAATTTAGCAGGGTTCTAGTCATGGTGCGCTGGCTGAAACGAGAAATAACCCAGTGGGCCCACCGACGGGGATTGATCCCAAACCGACCATGCATCAAGTGAGCGCTTTACCACTCGGCTGCGTCCCACCCCTTGACTAGTATGAATATGGTACAAAAGGTACAACTGGTATATCAAAGGCTGTGGTATGTGCTGTCCTGTCTGTGGGATGGTCTCTCAGATGAGAAAGAGAAGAAACCCCTCACATGTAGGTATCTTCTTCCAATAAAAGAGCAAGGGATCTTCATAAGGATCCTTCTTTAAAACAGGACAGTACATACCACAGCCTTTCATGTACTAGTTGTGGGACACTGGTAGGAACATTGAGGCTGATCAGTACCAACTATATCCCACCGGTGCGTGCAGGACAGTACATACCATGACCTTTGCTGTACCAGTAATGTGGTACTGGTATGGATTGAATGAAAAGACACCAGCCCCAAGTTCTGCCAGCAAACATTTATCGCTAACGTTCGCAAATTATTTGATTGGTTCCCGACGTGGCCATATGGTTTACCGTGAAGTGCATAAACCAGTCCAGTGGACATTTTTTCTGCTCGGTCTGGCTGAACTCAACCCAGAGTTTACAGTGAATTACCAATTCTGCGACTCATCACATCTCTGGCAAGAGCTTTATCACCAACTACATTCAGCCACCCAGGTCAGTACATACGATAATCTTTGATTACCATTCATGGGGCACTGGTATCAACTGAAAAAAATAGAGTCCACCAAGGGTTATCAGTCCTACATGCCATCACGCATCTATTACAAGCGCTTTTATCACCGACTACCTCCAGACTCACAATACGCTGAGACAGGCCTACCTCTGTGACATGTTTGGAAGGAAAGAAAGACCTGCCTGTGTTGCGGTGCACCGTTTCAACGGGTCCATAGCGAGAAGTTTGCCCATCAGTTCCAGCAGGTCATCGTTAGCTGCAATGAATATCTCCCGCAGTGGCTGGCCGGGGTAGCTTTTGAAAGCGATGTAATCGGGAAGATGCTGCATGGCCTGTGAGAGACACAAAAATAGTATCAACATCTCAAAATAAGGCAACATGGCTTAATTAAAAGAAACACACACCAGGTAACCAAGCAATTACCTTATATAGGTAGAATTATTGGCTTTGTATTTTAGCATGTCATCTATATACATGTATGTATGCAAGAGTGTGTCCAATTCGTGATATATTAGATGTGTTAAAGTTTGTTAATAACTATCATATGAAGCACACGTGTAATAACAAATGTTATTATCCATATGGTTCAACATAACCGAGTTAATAATAATCATACGAAGCACACGTGTAATAACAAGTGTGATGACGTAATTTTGGGAAGCGACGTCATAATGTGACATTGCTTCTCCAGTCCTAGTCCAGACTGTGCATTTGAAATATGATATCATTCTGTTGTCTTCTTCTAGCTGTGGCTGAAACATTTTGAGTTGGGTCTTGTTGTTCATAAAGAAACCAACAATAATAATGTGGATAATAAAGAAATTATTACACTCGTGTGAGACGCTCTCGCTCGGGCAATATAAAAATCGTGACACTCGATTCGTAAAATCCGTACGACACACAAGCTCGTATAATAATCTCTATTTATTACACAGTCCACCACAATCATGATTACCTCCCTCTGCAAAACCCTGCACACACGTCTGTATACAGCATATTTTCACACAGACTCCTAACTCCTAACATAGAGTACTCACAGGCCAGTCTTTCTCTGCTGGCGTGCCTAGAACCTGGAATATTCTACTCAGTTGATCCAAGTCTGAGTCTCCTGGCAACAGAGGTACCTAAAAAAAAAAAAAAACAAACAAAACAATAATAATGATGGTAATCATTTTGAAAACTACAAGTACATCTGCTATTTCTAAAACTTCATGATGTTGCAGAGAACATTTTGTTTTCAAAATCTTATTTAGCAATATTTCTACAGTCGACGATAGTCACTTAATATTTTGTTCAGAATTATTAAAAATAAAAACATACAGATGTGTCTGCTTGTTATAGAATTTTGACAGGGGTCAAGGTTAGTAGACCAGTTTTTATTTTGATGTGGTGAAGCATTGTAATAATATAGATAATTTTGAATTTTTGAATGACGTCACTTTGCATCACCTTACAGTGACCATAAATTGAATACATGATGTTTCCATTTTAAGAATGCCAAATTGCTATTATTTTTTTTTTTTTAATATTACTAATGCACCTGAATGTGTTTGAAGAAAATCTTGTGATTAAAAAATTGTACCTTTTACAAAATATGGATTTCAAGTGAAATTACGGCAAGATATGGTATATTTATTGTGTACGAAGCCAAAACAAGGGTGCGAAAAGTGACTATCATTGACCGTAGTCAATTAAAAATTGATTAGCAACTACTGTTTAATGTTTTAAAATTGTGTAGCGATTTTTGTAACATGTATAGCAAATCATGACACATTACTGTACAAAATGTCATGTTATAACATTGCTTCCCAAAATGACACCATTAAACTTGTCATTACGTGTGTGCTTCATGTAATTATTATTAACTCGGTTATGTTGAACCATGTGGATAATACAGAAAGTGACCGTGTACTCACCCTGATGAGGAGCTCGGCTAGAATACACCCAATCGCCCACATGTCGACCCCAGTGCTGTAGTAGCGTGCTCCAAACAACAGCTCCGGACACCGGTACCATCTGAAAAATTAAACATGTTAATGTGGTTAGAGTTGTTCCATTATTGACCACAGGGGTGTGGCTCTGTACAGATTAGGGTTGTTCCATTATTGATCACAGGGGTGTAGCTCTACACAGTGGTACCATCTGAAAAATTAAACATGTTAATGTGGTTAGAGTTGTTCCATTATTGACCACAGGGGTGTAGCTCTATACAGGTTAGGGTTGTTCTTTTCTTGATCACAGGGGTGTAGCTCTATACAATGGTACCATCTGAAAGATTAAACATGCTAATATGGTTAGAGTTGTTCCATTATTGACCACAGGGGTGTAGCTCTATATACCGGTACCATCTGCAAGATTAAACAGTTGAAATGGTTAGGATTATTGCATTTTGTTTGTTTGTTTTGTTTAACGACACCACTAGATCGCATTGATTTAATAATTGGCTGCTATTGGAAGTCAAACATATCAGATAGTCTTAGAGGAAATCTGCTACATTTTTTCCAACAGTAGCAAAGGATCTTTTATACGCACCATCCCACAGACAGGATGACACATACCACAGCCTTTGATATACCAGTTGTGGTGCACTGTCTGGAACATTATGAATCAGGGGGATGTAGCGCTATACAATGGTAGTTTGAAAGATTTTTAAAAATGTTTTTAAAACATGTACATGATAGATAGATAGATAGATAGATAACTAGTTTAACGTGCCCATATACCACTAGGGTTTCGAACACACCCATGTAGCTCTGGTTCCACTAGTCTGCCCATCAGTGATGCCGGATCCAAGGTGTCCTCCTGCACGAACTTCAGGAAGCCGGACCTGATTTTCCCGATCTGAACTTTTCAGATGGCTTCCGAGTCGGAGGGGGATGGTGCTGGTGAAGGAGGAGGCCTTGCCTTATCAGGCTGGTCGCTCGACTGAGTGACGGCGTTCCTCTTCGCAACGGCTCCTGCCCGGACCGCCGCCTTCCCGAACTGGCAAGACTGGTGACAGTGGCCAGTTACATGTAGGCTGTGGCGTAGAGGGAGATGGAGCTCCGTCTGTGGGCGTCTCGCACATCAGCGTGTTGAGAGCATCCCTCTGTGTTGACGGTGGGTCCGGATGAGCTGGTCATTTTGTCTTGGGTTGTGTCAGGGGTAGCGACGCAGAAGGGACCGCCGCTAGCACACTTTTGGCCCCTCCCCCCATATCACCCCTGGCACACTTTTCTTCTTCCTCCACCTCCTCTTTGTCTTCTCGACCTCGTCACCGTACACCAAGCACAGTTGCCCCGTAACCCAGTGTATGTGATGCAGTACTTAAGCAAATCCCTGTAGTTTTGTATTAGTCCCCCAGGTGTGTGTGTGTGTGGGGGGGTAATGCGAGAGAAACTGACGACACGTCTAATTTCATTGTGAGTCAAGCTGAGAGTGGCATGTACATGAAAAAAATTATTGGCCACAAAAACAAGCAACACTATAAAAATATGGCACTGCAGCAAAAATAATGGATATTTAAGTAAAACTTTTATGAACTGAGATTTACCTTGTTACAACTTGGTGAGAGTAGGGCCGGCTTGGTGAACCAAAAAACTTGGCTAGACCGAAATCTCCAATTTTTAAAACTCCCATATCATTTACAAGCAAATTATTCGGCTTCATGTCCTGAAATATAGAATAAAATATACACACAAGGTACATACATGTCATCAGTGCCGGATGTATAAGGGGGCAAAGGGGGCAATTGCCCCGAGGCCCCCCAGACTAAGGACTTCCTTTATAAAAAATGTAATAATTATAAAATTAGTTCATTTTTTTATTTGTCATGTAATTTAATTTCTATGTTGAGGGGCCCTCGAACCTGAAGTGCCCCGGGCCCCCCAAGGTCTAAATCCAGCCCTGCGTGTAATATACCTGCCTTCAATATACCACACATGGAATACTTGTGAATTTTATCAATGGTATCTGAAACAAAACAAAGAGAACCTGGGCCCATATTTTTTCGAAGCTATCTTAGTGCTACGACATCATAAGACCATCTTAAGCTATGAATCGTATGATGTCACTATGGCATTTGCTGTAATAATGTCACAGCCTACAATGGTTTTACAATTTCATAACACTAAAATAACTTCGAAACTCCCTAGAGAGGCTACAATAACAGTATTCTGGGTTTCTAGAATTTTTTTATAAAAACACACTATTCATGGGATCAGTGATTTAAAACATTTACTAGCCACAATCAAAAATTCACTAGAGCTACTTTACTTTAAGTTACTACAATATTTACTAAATACAGGTAATAGTAATAATCAGATATGTCACCTAAAGAGGGAGATGGAGCTTAAAAATACTAACGTTGGGGGGGTTGGGGTCGGGGCAGGACATTCATATTTACAAAATAGACTTAAACTGCAAGATTTGACCAAAAAAAAATTCACTAGCCATCGGGCATGGTAATTTATTAGCCCAACATTGAATATCACTAGCCATGGGAGTGGGGCTACCATAATCATGAAGCCCTGGTATTGATAATTAAATACTGGCATTATAAGTATCATATCACTAATCATGTTTAACACGTTTCACCAACTGATTGCAGATAAATATATTTTAAACATTCCTGTAAGGTTGATGAAAAGGACAGCCTTGTTACAACAGGTGTCTGAAGATTGGTCAGTTCCGTGGCCAGTAAAACAAAAACAATATACTTACATGTATAAGGCCAAATTTACAAAGCCTTTTTTATGTCTTACATGCTTGTACATGTAATTACATACATTTACTATGCTTAAATACCTACATGTATCTGTGTTTAAGAAAAACAGACTGCATAACTTCAGCCCATATACTCTATTAAACTTTAATATTGACATTTAATTGTAAAATAAATTTCAGCTTACAAACATGCAGTAATAAAAAGAAGCAGAATTTTTTCACTAGTTCACTAGACAAGTACATGTACCTCTAGAAATCTACTTCTCCGACAGTATTTTCATTTGTCTTACCAATATTTTCAATTGACCAAATAAATGGTTTTTAGTTTCTCGAAATGAAACAATATTATACATTTTTACTGGTCCACCATACATGTATAACCACTGCACCAATGTACAATGTGTTTGTTTAAGCATATTTCCACATATCATTACAAACGGACAAGTGCTTATTTTCACATATCATTACAAACGGACAAGTGCTTATTTTCACATATCATTACAAACGGACAAGTGCTTATTTTCAGAGCTGGTATGGTGAAGTGTCAGGGCTTCTAGATTATGGTAGCCCCACTCCCATGGCTAGTGATATTCAATGTTAGTAAATAACTACTATTGCCATGCCGATGGCTAGTGACTTTTGTGTGTCCAATGCTGCATTTAAGTCGGTTTTATAAATGTGAATATTCTGCCCCTTCCTCCCCTCAAGTCTAATGGTTTTTAAACTCAATCTCCTCCTTTAGGTGACATATCCAATTATTCCTATTAGTAATATTGTATTTAATTAAAGTAGGGCTAGTGAAATTTTAATCAAGGCTAGTAATTTTTTTTAATCACTGATCCCATGGCTAGTGGATTTTTATGACAATTCTAGAAGCCGTGAGTGTAGAATTACCCTGTGCAGGATCCAGTGTGAGTGAAGGTATTCCAAGCCAAGCAGTGTCTGCAGGAGGTACGACTTAATGTGAGCCGGTGTCAGAACGGTCGTGGTGTCCTTTATTATTATCTGAAATATAACGAAAATTATCAAATGAATGAAATGAACTGATGAATAGTGGAACAGACAGATATAGATGGGTGAACAAACGAACATTGAACAAACAAGTGAATGAAGAAGGAAATGTTTTATTTAATGACGCACTCAACACATTTCATTTACGGTTATATGGCATTGGACATATGGTTAAGGACCACACAGATATTGAGATATTGAGGGAGGAAACCCGCTGTCGCCACTTCATGGGCTACTCTATTCGATTAGCAGCAAGGGATCTTTTATATGCACCATCGCATAGACAGGATAGCACATACCATGGCCTTTAATGTACCAGTCAATGGGCCCACCGACTGGGATCGATCCCAGACCGACTACGCATCAAAAACAAGTGAATGAATGCTTAATGACTCTTTTTGGGGGTGCGGGACGTAGCCTAGGGGTAACACACTTGCCAGATTCACGGTCGGTCTAGGATTGATCCCTTTTGGTAGGGCGATTGGGCTATTTCTTTTCTTCTTTTTTTCCCTTTTTTTTTTTAGGGAGAAATAGAACGTGAGAAAGACGAGAGAGAGAGAGAGAGAGAGAGAGAGAGAGAGAGAGAGAGAGAGAGAGAGAGAGAGAGAGAGAGAGAGAGAGAGAGAGAGAGAGAGAGACAGACAGACAGACAGACAGACAGACAAAGAGAGATTGGGCTATTTCTCCTATCAGGCAGTGCACCACTACTGGTATATCAATGACATTGGTATGTGCTATCCTGTCTGTGGGATGGTGTATAAAAAAAATCCCTTCTAACTAACGGAAAAATGTAGCAGTTTTTGTCTCTAAGACAATATGTAAAAATGACCCGATGTTTGACATCCAATAGCTGATGATTAATAAATCCATGTGCTCTAGTGGTTTACGGCCACCATAGTCCATCTAAACTGTCCTGTGCTTATCACGAGTTACATCTAGGAAATATACAGATGGAAAGAAATAAGGCAACACATCAAACTGTAGACCAAATGTAATTCATTACTAGCGTAGTAATGTCTGTATTTCATACCAAGTTGTAATGTGGGATTGAATGTCTGTAGTGTTGAATGTGCTGCCTATATGTTCCCAGTCAACGTCTGACAATATGAATTGATTTTTGATGCAGTCATTATTTCGTGTTTCTTTCCTTCAGTATATCATATATTTACCTCCAGGTCTGTTTCCATGAAGTCAAACACCAGGCTGACATTGGATTTGTGCCCAAAAACGTCCAGCAACTGAAAAAAAGAAGTTTTAGTATTTAATTAGAGTTGTCATGAAGATAATATGTACTGAAAAGATTATTCTTTGTAATAATAATTATTAAATACTACACTGTTTTCCAGTTTCATACCACATACATGTACATATTTTAATTTATAAACCAAAAAATTACACCAAGTCCTTGCAACTTACATTGTATCACAAGTTTCACGAGGGTGGGTCACAGATAGCATTGAAATGCATGTTTGAAATGAGTGTTGTACATGTGTATATTGAATATAGAAAATTACATTGTATCACAAGTTTAACGAGGGTGGGTCACAGATAGCATTGAAATGCATGTTTGAAATGAGTGTTGTACATGTGTATATTGAATATAGAAACTTACATTGTATCACAAGTTTAACGAGGGTGGGTCACAGATAGCATTGAAATGCATGTTTGAAATGAGTGTTGTACATGTGTATATTGAATATAGAAAATTACATTGTATCACAAGTTTCACGAGGGTGGGTCACAGATAGCATTGAAATGCATGTTTGAAATGAGTGTTGTACATGTGTATATTGAATATAGAAAATTACATTGTATCACAAGTTTCACGAGGGTGGGTCACAGATAGCATTGAAATGCATGTTTGAAATGAGTGTTGTACATGTGTATATTGAATATAGAAAATTACATTGTATCACAAGTTTCACGAGGGTGGGTCACAGATAGCATTGAAATGCATGTTTGAAATGAGTGTTGTACATGTGTATATTGAATATAGAAAATTACATTGTATCACAAGTTTAACGAGGGTGGGTCACAGATAGCATTGAAATGCATGTTTGAAATGAGTGTTGTACATGTGTATATTGAATATAGAAAATTACATTGTATCACAAGTTTAAAGAGGGTGGGTCACAGATAGCATTGAAATGCATGTTTGAAATGAGTGTTGTACATGTGTATATTGAATATAGAAACTTACATTGTATCACAAGTTTAACAAGGGTGGGTCACAGATAGCATTGAAATGCATGTTTGAAATGAGTGTTGTACATGTGTATATTGAATATAGAAACTTACATTGTATCACAAGTTTAACGAGGGTGGGTCACAGATAGCATTGAAATGCATGTTTGAAATGAGTGTTGTACATGTGTATATTGAATATAGAAAATTACATTGTATCACAAGTTTAACGAGGGTGGGTCACAGATAGCATTGAAATGCATGTTTGAAATGAGTGTTGTACATGTGTATATTGAATATAGAAAATTACATTGTATCACAAGTTTAACGAGGGTGGGTCACAGATAGCATTGAAGTGCATGTTTGAAATGAGTGTTGTACATGTGTATATTGAATATAGAAAATTACATTGTATCACAAGTTTAACGAGGGTGGGTCACAGATAGCATTGAAGTGCATGTTTGAAATGAGTGTTGTACATGTGTATATTGAATATAGAAAATTACATTGTATCACAAGTTTAACGAGGGTGGGTCACAGATAGCATTGAAGTGCATGTTTGAAATGAGTGTTGTACATGTGTATATTGAATATAGAATAATTCTGTATGTTATATAGGTACTAGTGGAGTTCGGTTGATGGATTTTAAATGAAAACGGGCCAGTTGGGTAACAGGTTCCAGCCATTTAATAAAATCCAAAATCAATTGTTGTGGACTCTATCTATTCCTATAGTCTAGATAATAAATACATGTTGGATCTGTTGGGGTTTGTTTTCATACGAATGAAGACAACTGATATTGATAGACATTAAATGGAAAATTAGCAAAATATTTAGGGTTTATTTTGATGAACATGATTTAGTAAACTGTACATAGTTTAATACCGTACAGGTAATTCACATTGTTCCTTTATTTAAGTACCTAATATCTTCTACCCGATTGTCTAGTGGAATGTTTCAAGAATGGAAGGAAGAAAATGTTTTATTAAACGACACACTCAACACATTTTATTTTCAGTTATATGGCGTTGGACATATAGTTAAAGACCACACAGATATTGAGGGAGGAAACCCGCTGTCGCCACTTCATGGGCTACTCTTTTCAATAAGCAGCAAGGGATCTTTTATATGTACACCATCCCATAGACAGGATAGCACATACCATGGCCTTTGATGTACAAGTTGTGGTGCACTGGCTTGAATGAGTTTCAAGAATGGTTGGTGCAAACTGATTATAACCCATGAGCTACAATTATGTTGGAATTCCAACCAATTCTCTGTGGTAACGTGGATATAAAACTATATATATATATATATACAATGTAGCAAACCCCAATAATGTTGTGGTGACTAAGTTCCTGAAGTAATTTGATTTCTCGCAGCGCTGTCCGGTTGATGCCATCAGCTGCTTCTGCTCTCGTTCCAACTTTTATCTAAAAAAACAAACAAAAACCCCCATCATTTTCAAGATATAAAACAGGCCTTCTAGATTATAATAGCTCCACTCCCATGACAAGGGATATGCAGTGTTGGACTAGTAAATAACTACTATTGCCATGCCTGACGGCTAGTGAAAAACATTTGTCAAATGTTGCAGTTAAGTCTATTTTGTAAATATGATACTGAATATCTTGCCCCTACCCCAACCTCCCAATGTTAGTGTTTTTAATCTGTATCTCCCTCTTTAGGTGGCATATATGATTATTTAGTAAAATTGTATTAACTTAAAATAAAGTAGGGCTAGTGAATTTTTAATTTTGGCTAGTAAATTAAAACAAATTACTGATCCCATGTGGCCAGTGGATTTTATAAAAAGTCTAGAAGCTCTGTAAAAGCATTACAATTAACTAAAGCATGCGTGTTTAACTACATGAACATGTAGAAATCTAAACTGTGTCTTTAGTTCTGGTTTGTTTAATGACATCACTAGAGGACAATTAACTCAAGCATGCGTGTTTAACTACATGAACATGTAGAAATCTAAACTGTGTCTTTAGTTCTGGTTTGTTTAATGACATCACTAGAGGACAATTAACTGAACCATGCGTGTTTAACTACATGAACATGTAGAAATCTAAACTGTGTCTTTAGTTCTGGTTTGTTTAATGACATCACTAGAGGACAATTAACTAAAGCATGCGTGTTTAACTACATGAACATGTAGAAATCTAAACTGTGTCTTTAGTTCTGGTTTGTTTAATGACATCACTAGAGGACAATTAACTCAAGCATGCGTGTTTAACTACATGAACATGTAGAAATCTAAACTGTGTCTTTAGTTCTGGTTTGTTTAATGACATCACTAGAGGACAATTAACTGAACCATGCGTGTTTAACTACATGAACATGTAGAAATCTAAACTGTGTCTTTAGTTCTGGTTTGTTTAATGACATCACTAGAGGACAATTAACTAAAGCATGCGTGTTTAACTACATGAACATGTAGAAATCTAAACTGTGTCTTTAGTTCTGGTTTGTTTAATGACATCACTAGAGGACAATTAACTGAACCATGCGTGTTTAACTACATGAACATGTAGAAATCTAAACTGTGTCTTTAGTTCTGGTTTGTTTAATGACATCACTAGAGGACAATTAACTAAAGCATGCGTGTTTAACTACATGAACATGTAGAAATCTAAACTGTGTCTTTAGTTCTGGTTTGTTTAATGACATCACTAGAGGACAATTAACTAAAGCATGCGTGTTTAACTACATGAACATGTAGAAATCTAAACTGTGTCTTTAGTTCTGGTTTGTTTAATGACATCACTAGAGGACAATTAACTAAAGCATGCGTGTTTAACTACATGAACATGTAGAAATCTAAACTGTGTCTTTAGTTCTGGTTTGTTTAATGACATCACTAGAGGACAATTAACTAAAGCATGCGTGTTTAACTACATGAACATGTAGAAATCTAAACTGTGTCTTTAGTTCTGGTTTGTTTAATGACATCACTAGAGGACAATTAACTAAAGCATGCGTGTTTAACTACATGAACATGTAGAAATCTAAACTGTGTCTTTAGTTCTGGTTTGTTTAATGACATCACTAGAGGACAATTAACTAAAGCATGCGTGTTTAACTACATGAACATGTAGTAGGAAATCTAAACTGTGTCTTTAGTTCTGGTTTGTTTAATGACATCACTAGAGGACAATTAACTAAAGCATGCGTGTTTAACTACATGAACATGTAGAAATCTAAACTGTGTCTTTAGTTCTGGTTTGTTTAATGACATCACTAGAGGACAATTAACTAAAGCATGCGTGTTTAACTACATGAACATGTAGAAATCTAAACTGTGTCTTTAGTTCTGGTTTGTTTAATGACATCACTAGAGGACAATTAACTAAAGCATGCGTGTTTAACTACATGAACATGTAGAAATCTAAACTGTGTCTTTAGTTCTGGTTTGTTTAATGACATCACTAGAGGACAATTAACTAAAGCATGCGTGTTTAACTACATGAACATGTAGAAATCTAAACTGTGTCTTTAGTTCTGGTTTGTTTAATGACATCACTAGAGGACAATTAACTAAAGCATGCGTGTTTAACTACATGAACATGTAGAAATCTAAACTGTGTCTTTAGTTCTGGTTTGTTTAATGACATCACTAGAGGACAATTAACTAAAGCATGCGTGTTTAACTACATGAACATGTAGAAATCTAAACTGTGTCTTTAGTTCTGGTTTGTTTAATGACATCACTAGAGGACAATTAACTAAAGCATGCGTGTTTAACTACATGAACATGTAGAAATCTAAACTGTGTCTTTAGTTCTGGTTTGTTTAATGACATCACTAGAGGACATTAATTAATTAATCATTGGTTATATTGGATGTCACTCATGCAGGGCTTATAGAATTTTGATAAAATCCACTAGCCAAGGGATCAGTGATTTTAAAAATGAACTAGCCACAATTAAAAATTCACTAGCCTTCTTTACTAAATAATAGTAACAATCAGATGTCACCTAAAGAGGTAGATAGAGCTTAGAAAACACTAACATTGGGGGGGTTGAGGTAGGGACAGGATATTCATATTAACATGTAACTGTAACATTTGACCTCTTTTTTTCACTAGACGTTGGGCACGGCAATAGTAGTTATTTACTAGCCCAACATTAAATATCACTAGTCATGGGAGTAGGGCTACTATAACCTAGAAGCCCTGCTCATGTTTGCAGGAAACTGTATGTACAATGCAAGCACCTCAGGTCATGACACATTTATTTCTGTTTTGTCTTGTGTGTCCCACATTATTAAACTAAAGTAATATTTCAAAGGGAGGCCACTTGCATTAATTTCATGTCACATTTTAGTCTGCCCTCCATCACTCGCATTAATTTACGGACACGTTACTTTCAGGATCTACAGTATTTTTGCATTAGTTTCCAGGGGTCTTTTATATGCACTGGTCATTCCACAGTCAGGATATCACATAATTTAATACATTTGAAATACCAGTCGTGGTGCATTGAGTGGAATGAGAAATAGGCCAGTGGGCCCACGGACAGGGATCAATCCCAGACAGACCGTGCATCAAGCGACCGCTTTACCACAGAGCTACATCTCACCCCATTCAAAGTAAAAAGAAACGGTGAATTGGAAATGCTGGGGGGGGGGGGGTTAAAACTGAAAGAAGTGCACCACATCAATTTTAACTATTCACATTTAAATACCCAAATACATATTCCATTTTCCCAAAATATTTTGTTTTTGATACCATAACATCTTATCTTGGCGTCATGTGTTTTCAATACAATACATTTTAAGCAAAACATTTAAATATAATAAAAACAAAGTATTATTGTAGAAGTAAATACAGTAATACTTTACCTCAGATCTCAAGTCACATTAGTTTAATAATTTACTTCAAATTCTTCTTTTGAAAATAAAATCATAAAATGTTTGTAACTCATAAAAACATATTGAATAATTTTCAAATCAATAAACAGTGTTCACTGATAAATTATTTACATTATGTTTTTGTCATAGGTTAATGTCTAATCCTCTTGTTCTAAGTATCAAGGGAACCAAAATTTGTATTGTCACCTTAAGTACTCTGACATACATGTACATGTACCTGTAGAGAAGTATATATTTTCATAAAATCTAACTCCACCAAACCACCTTGATTTGTACTGAATGTAAATGTACCTGTATGTAAACAGGCCCCCACCAGAAATTACTGAATAGAACTTTGCTATGAATGACATAAGAGGTAATCCAACTAGTCGACCACAACTTTTATTGTTCACGGTCCACTGTAAGAATCATTAGCCGATGATCAATAAATCAATGTGCTCCAGTGTTGTTGTTAAACAAAACAAACTTTAA
The DNA here is from genome assembly GCF_016097555.1 of Gigantopelta aegis. Taxonomy (NCBI): domain Eukaryota; kingdom Metazoa; phylum Mollusca; class Gastropoda; order Neomphalida; family Peltospiridae; genus Gigantopelta; species Gigantopelta aegis. The sequence goes on from NC_054700.1 coordinate 52,511,966, forward strand.
CTTTGTTGTTTCTGTTCAATCTGATAGTAATGTAATATCTCGCATAATCTCATGCAGTTACAAATAAAGTATCGAAAACATGTCGATCGAAATTGTATGACTGTACGATAAATGATAAATTGTCAGTTTTCTGGATTTCAATAAAAAGAATGTACACCAACCTTCTTGACTGCAACAATTCTGTCCACTTTTGTATCTCTGGCTTTGTAAACTGTCGCAAACTACAAAAGAAGAACAAATTCTATATGTGATGTGATGTGTAAATCTTTATGTAACTCAAGTTCAACTTCATGATCATGATGTAGTGTTATGTCAATATTTTTCTTAACATGCACAATGAGTTGCTTCCCTCTATGTAGCATATTTAAAATGATGGGGGACTTTTGTTGTTGGCAAATTTATTTTGTTAATAATGACACAAGTATCAATTTTGAAGTACTTCAATCGGGATTTAGCGAGTTCGGTAGGTTATACATTTTTCGTTTCTGTGTCCATTTATTGCACTATTTCGGTTGAGAAATGATTGAAACATGGTGCCACAAGTTTTGAATACCAGAAACATATAGGGTATGTAACAAGGTTTGGATGTAGACGACCCACACATTCTATGTCCCTTCGGACTCCCGACTACAGGGGTTGAATTTTACGCTATTCCACAAATAGTAAATTTCGAAATGGAATTGTAAAACAATTCTTCCAATATTCCATCATGAAAGTGAAAATAAAGCACGGAATACCGAAAATCGCCTGCGACTTTTCCACTTACGCTTTTTGTTTAGCTACATTTTTCTGCAGAACAAACCATTGTGCTACTAAGACCTTTCTCGTGCACTTACCGGTACAAAATAAATGTCTTTTTGATCGAGACTAAAGTCTGGAGTGAGTTCGTTTGTAATTCCAGCTAGTACGCAGTAATCATGTAATGCATAGAGTGGTATATAAACAATTGTTCTTTACGCAATGTTGTACAGGGCGACGTAGCAGTCAGGAAAACTAGTGGTACATTAATAATTGAACCCCTGCGTGTGCTGTAACCTCACCATGGTACAGGGGTGTAATATTCTCTTTGAGAATGGCCAATACAGCACAAAATTGAAATTTTGAGTAAAAGTCAGTATCTATCTGTGATATTTGTATTTTTGCAGTTCTTTACACTGTTTTTATTTCAATCTTGAATTCTTATATTGATGTTGATCATCACTTTATTTGTTTGTATTACCATAGTTTGACACCCAATAGCCGATATATTTTTTGTGGAATGCCAGACAACTCGGCCCACGTCGAGACAACTCGGCCCAGAGTTCTGAGACAACCCGGCCCACCGCGAGACAACTCGGCCCGGAGTCCAGAGATAACTTGTTGTACAAGTGTTGTTTTTTAAATTAAAGTATTCTCACTGAAATAAAAGAATGTGTTTTTGTTAGTTTTGAATTAGTCCCACCTTAACCTAAACGTCCCGAAACGATTTTGAGACAGGTATTTATATTTTAGAGGATTAAACATTTAAAATACATTTCTTGAATTTGTAGCAGACTTTGAGACACGTGACTATGCGAATATGTGGATCTTTAAACTTATGTTTATATTTGTTATGCCGGTTTGTCTCGGAGAGGAAGATGCGACGGTGACAAAGGAAGGCCTTCAGGAATCTACAGGGGAAAATTTTTGAACTGTGGGGACGCTACACAGATGGTGACGTGTCCACTTCTAGATTCCTGTCGGCTTGTGGAAAGCTCTACGCCCCTTTTGCGCACTGACTTTTATCTTTTGCTGGACGTTTTATTTCTATGTTCTTTTGGTGATTGGTGTTTTATTTCATTATTATAACTATTTATGTATATGTGTTCTGTTGGTCTTTTACGTATATATGTGTGTTTAATGTAATAAATGTGAGAATTTGGCAAATGATGTTTTTTGCGTTATTTCTATAGTACAATACTTCTAGAAACCCATCCGACACTACGATATGCGCGTACGACATGCACAATTGTCATTCTTAATGGTGACCATATAGTTAGCGGTATCTATCAGTATAATGTATTATTATTACTATAGTACAATACTATGACATGGCCAACTATCATACTATCCCACAGGGCCGAGTTGTCTCAAACACAGGGCCGAGTTGTCTCAAACACGGGGCCGAGTTGTCCCTGGCCAAGTTGACTGGTCCCCTTTTTTGTGCTGGGGTGTCGTTAAACATTCATTCATTCGTTAATAATTGAAGGGATAGTACATTTTTAGACGGAATAGTGTTTTTTGAAATTCACTATTCCTTTGGGATAGTGGTAAAAAAATTAAATTTCAACCCCTGGACTAGCTAATGATGGTCATCATCACGATCATGGTGACCGATTCATTCAGTAAGAAAGAGCTTTGCTTTTAAAATGTCTCAAACCTGTCCTTCGCCTAAGAATTCTATTTTCTCATATCGTTTTGCTCTATCATCGGATGACATTCTAACAACTTTAAACTAAAGAATGTATTGAATTCAAAGGGAAAATAAAGTATCCATGCCGTTTTCACAAACCAAAATGTGAAATCGGAAGTGATGATTATTTCTATTTTTCCAAAAGCAAAGAGTCAGATTATCGATGTGAGTTATGTCCCTTACCTTAAACAAACTCCACTAGTCAACACCACGGACGTACGGCACCGGCTTCGGTGGCGCAGTGGTTAAGCGTATGCATTAACTGTTGACCGATCCATATATATATATATATATAGCGTATGTATTAACTGTTGACAGATCCATATATATATATATAGCGTATGCATTGACTGTTGACCGATCCATATATATAATATAGCGTATGTATTAACTGTTGACCGATCCATCATATATATAGCGTATACATTAACTGTTGACCGATCCAGCTTCATACATGTCGCCGACTGCCGTACGTCCATTTCATTTCATATATATATATATATATATATATATATATATATATATATATATATATATATATATATATATATATATATATATATATATATATATATATATATAAAACAGTTAATGCATATATATATATTGACTGTACGACGGCATGTAGGTACCTAATTGGCATCCCGGTACTATTTCTCGACTATAATGAGTTTTACCAGCTCAGTGGTGCTCCAGGAATAGGCCTATAGGTCCATGTACCAAGCACCTCCCCACTCCCGTCATTATCTAGCTAGTGTGTGTGTGTGTGAGTGCATGCGTACCTACGTGTGTATGTGGTCATGTCTGATTGATAGATACACAGACAGACAGCCAGACAGAGACAGAGACAAAAAAAATTCATATAAAATTATGTCTGTCAAACCTAGTAGGCCTATCATTGCCGTCTTCTCAGGATCTCACATATGTATATCAATGTTTGGGTGTTTTGTTTGTTTTTTCATACGACCATAAAACCGTTTATAGTTTTAAAAAATTGCTGTTAATGCAGGTGCGAGTGCAAGGGTGGGGTTTGAGGGTCGAAACATCTCTCTTCTCCAAGCGAATTAAAACATTTTTTTTCTTCTGGATAGCAATACTCGATCCCTATCCCTAAAAACGTCACTCGCCACACTGCACGATTTCTTGCACGCGCCTGTAACACTTATGCTCGAACACACCCCTTTCAAAATTTCTGGGATTGATGACTTAATGCATCATGCTTGTGTCTCATCAAAGGCCGTGGTATGTACTGTCCTGTCTTTGGGGAAAATACATAAATCCCTTGCTATTTTTTGGTAGTATATAGCTTTCGTGGATGCAGTTAGTTTAGTACGTATTACTATTGCTACTGCTGCTGCTGCTACTATTGTTATTACTACTAACACCACCACCACCAATACTCTCTCTCTCTCTCTCTCTCTCTCTCTCTCTCTCTCTCTCTCTCTCTCTCTCTCTCTCTCTCTCTCTCTCTCTCTCTCTCTCTCTCTCTCTCTCTCTCTCTCTCTCTCTCTCTCTCTCTCTCTCTCTCTCTCTCTCTCGCTCGCTCGCTCGCTCGCTCGCTCTCAAAAATGTCAAACTAGCAGTAATTTAAAATCCCTCGAAATGTCATTAAAGAAATATACTATTTTTTTCCCATAAATAACGACATCGAAGTATTAGTCTCAATAATGCTGATGAGAGTCGCAGATGTTGTTATTTAAATGTTGATTCATATCGGGTTAGACTCCAATATCGATTAGCCTACGCATTTAGCCGTGGATATTATATCTCCAAAACAGTATATTAATGTTTTTTCTTTCAATACAATATTATTATGTCTGCAGATGCTGACGCATTCTCTCTGATTAATTTCAAAGTTTTAGCCGATTACTATTACTTATAGTCAGTTGTATACTATATGACAAAGATGTTTTAAGTGACGAGCCCATACGTACACACGCATGCTCACTCACGCGCAGACAGCACGGTACACATAACAACGGGTTATGCATATAATTAGATATAGCATTTATTTCATTTGAACTTATATCCAATTAAGGTTCAAGCACGCTGTCCTGGGCAAACACCTCAGCTATCTGGGTTGTCTGTCCAGGACAGTGGGTTAGTTGTTAGTGGTTACTGGTTAGTGAAATAGAAGAGAGTGTAGTGGTCTTACACCTACCCAATGAGTCGTTATAACTCGCTCTAGGTGGAAGCCGGTACCGGGCTACGAACCCTGTACCTACCAGCCTTATGTTCGACACCACCGAGGCCGTGTATATTTATTTTAAGTTTTATATCTTAATAACACACAATCTCTAAATTGTGCATTAAATACATTTTCTTCCTTAGGATATTATTTTTAAAAATTTGTTGTTTTTGTAATAAGAAAGGTATTTCTGGTAGTTCTAATGGTTGTAATTAAATTACTTTCTACTCCGTAATATCTTTTTTATTTTGTTTTTCTTCCACGTAGAATGTTATAGCGGTAGAAGTGGGTGGGTAAATTCAATTTGGGATACTAAAAACATTAGGATGACCAGACAGACATATTTTAATCGATGTATAGACATTGACATTCTAATCAGGAACATATAATTTGTTGAACACGAAAGGAATACGCAAATATTTTTTTCAGCTGTAACATTAAACAAAATTTTTAAAACATTTTTCCGGGGTGGGTGGGTGTTGTTGTTTTCATAAGGGATTAACCATGACACCACCGAGGCCGGTTGATATAGCGAAGTACTTAAATAAAGAGTTGAAGATAACCCTTCGTTTTATACGTTTTTCTTATTCCAAAATGAAGACATATTCAATACTTGCGAATTTGGTTTTTCTCTCTCTCTCTCTCTCTTTTTTTTCTTCTTCTTGTTTTGAGTGGAAGGCTTTTCGTTTTAAGATAGAAGCAAATGCCAGACAACGAGGAACAGATCTAGAAATTGGTGTCGAAAGCAGACTCATAATTAAACTTGTGGTGTAACGTTTTAACAGTCAGGAGCGAGACGTAGTCCAGTGGTAAAGCGTACGCCTAATGCGCGGTCTTTCTAGGATCGAACTCCGTCGGTGGGCCCATTGAGCTATTTTTCGTTCCAACCAATGCACCACGAGTGGTATATCAAAGGCCGTGGTATGTGCTACCCTGTCTGTGGGATGGTGCATATAAAAGATCCCTAGTTACTAAAAAAAAAAAAGAAATGTCGCGGAATTTCCTTTTTAAATCTATACATCAAAATTACCAAATGTATGAAATCCAATAGCCGATTATTAATAAATCAATGTGCTCTAGTGGTGTCGTTAAACAAAACAACCTTTAACATTTTTAACAGGGTTAGGGTTTAACAGCCATGTGGAAGACTTGAGACAAGGAAAATATTTATATTATGGTTCTTGAAATTGGGGAATTGTCGACATGTCTGAAATACTATTAAAATTAGGAAATAAAGTAAAAGCTGCTTTTGAAAGTGATTATTAGACAGCATATTGGGCCTTTTGAGAGGCGTTTATTAGACAGCATATTGGGCCTTTTGAGAGGCGTTTATTAGACAGCATATTGGGCCTTTTGAGAGGCGTTTATTGCCTGCCTTCTGTAAATGTTGAGCCTTGCATATCGCCTCTATCGGGGCTTTTTAATATTTTTATATACTTACCTTTTGTGACACCCAATAGCCGATATGTATTTTTGTGCTGGGGTGTCGTTAAACATTCATTCATTCTGTCAGGGCTTTAGATTGCACTAAACTAAAGGTAGTACTAAACCAAATAACTTTTGGCTGGGACAAAGTGCGAGGTGCACCCACTTTTGATAGAGCAGACCGGCCTTGGTGGTGTCGTGGTTAGGCCATCGGACTACAGGCTGGTAGGTACAAGATTCGCAGTCCGGTACCGGCTCAGTGGGTAGTTGTAAAACCACTACATCCTCTTCTCTCTCACTAACCACTCACCACTAACCACTAATAACTAACTCACTGTCCTGGACTGACATCCCAGATAGCTGAGGTGTGTGCCGAGGACAGCGTGCTTGAACATAAATTGGATATAAGCACGAAAATAAGTTGAAATGAAATAAAATGAATAATGATAGAGCAGTTTATACAATACATTGTGTAGTTTCATCTGTGCCAAAAATGTATTCAATTTTGTTTCATCTAGTACCACTGTGTCAAGTAGCCTTGTGCTTGAAACATGTATGGGGTACCTGTAAAACAAAGTACTAAAATGTTGTGCGGAACTAGGGTAGTCATAGACGCTACCCGTTATCTCAGAAACAAGCAGCTTGACCCCCAATTTGTTTCAGATTTACTTTTAGGGTGAGGGGTGATAGTATTTATATCTGTGGTGTATTTGTCGATTAAAACGCTACAGGTAGGAGTTTTAGCCACATAATGTTAATATTGTCGTCTATGGGATTTGACTTGGTGGTATATACCCTATAGTAACGGCAACAAACGTTGTGCGAAAAATAATCACGCTCAAATTAAGTAGAAACATGCTGACCTCAAAACGCTCTATCTCCAAACCACAGACATTTTAAGCTGTAGTAAAATTAAGATAATTTAATCTTAAAGAGACATTCCCGAGTTTGCTGTAATTTTTAAGATGTTATCGGCTGACAGAGGCTTTCCAAAGATTGTAATTACATATCAAATATATGTTTCTGCATAAAATATTAGTGGCTCTATATTAAACGTGTTTCTGATCGTTCTAATATTTTTACTAGGTTAATTTTATTTTTTCGTACGTACGAAATTATTTGAAAACAAAATCCAGTTTAGGCTTCTTACAAATATTAAGACGACCAGAAAAACATTGAATATACAGACACTGATATTCTAAATAAGAAAATATATTTAATATGTAAGTTTAATCGAAGAAATATTTTATTAATCGGAAACATCTTACAATGCAGCAAACTCGGGAATGTCCGTGTAATGTTAATAACATTACCGCGCTAATATGTCTTGCTGTGAACAGAACAGACAAAAGTCCCCGTTGCGCTCAAATTAGTGAGATCTAGAGCCCTGTCTATAGCAGTCACAGAACACATTGGGTAATAAATAGAGGATATTTAATATTTTTTTTGTCAAATATGATCTATATCTCATCGAGTTAAGTTTGCAATCATATCTCACGAGTTGCGCTTGCGCGACGAGTGTGATATGATTGCAAACTTCACGAGATGAGATATAAATCATATTTGACCCAAAAAACCCCCACCATGAAATGTTCTAATTTTTTATATCACTTTTGGCAATTTACCTTTATTTTTAAAATGCCAGCAGCAAAATAGTTCTGGCTTTCGTACAGTGAAGATAACACTTTCTACAGTGACGATAACACATTTTAAAGTGAAATAGTGAAATGTTCACACTAAAATGTGTTATCGTCACTGATAACACTTTTATCTCACTAATATTTTAAAGATATTTTAAGATATAAAGGCGTTGGGAATCTAGACTGCAGCGAGAGCTGTTTCTAGGGGTCCTGATCATGGTCCTGATCATTCTCTCTCTCTCTCCTCTTCTCTTCTCTCCTTCTCTCTCCCCCTCTCTCTCTCTCCCCCTCTCTCTCTCCCCCTCTCTCTCTCCCCTCTCTCTCTCTCTCTCTCTCTCTCTCTCTCTCTCTCTCTCTCTCTCTCTCTCTCTCTCTCTCTCTCTCTCTCTCTCTCTATGTATATGTATATGTATATATATAATTCGCTTTGAGACCCCTGCTCCCTCTGCTCCCCCGACCCTTCTGTGCACACACCTGTTTCCCCTATATATACTCTTCAAAAGAAGAAACGCAAAACCACATTGTCGTAACATTTGGAGAATTGATTTAATTATTGAATGGTGAGTCCGATAATTACCACATGTTGCAGGATTGTTCACAATTCACTCTAGTCCATTGTGAGTAAGTGATAGGATACACCACCAAGGTCAAGGTCATCTGGAGTCAATACCGGGTGTGGCCTCCGCGTGTGTTGACAACTGCCTGGCACCGCCTGCCCATTGAAGCAACCAGAGTACGGATGACGTCCCGGGGGATGGTGGCCCACTCGGCCTGCAAGGCTGCTGCCAGCTCGGGCAGGGTCTGGGGCTGTGGTTGTCGCTGTCGGAGGCGTCGGTCCAACTCGTCCCATAGATGCTCAATTGGGTTCAAATCCGGTGATATCGATGGCCAAGGAAGGACATTAATGTTGTTGTTCTGTAGGAAAGCCGTTGTGAGACGTGCTGTGTGAGGCCTGGCGTTGTCATGTTGGAACACTGCGTTGGCGTTGGCCATAACTGGAACGATGTGTGGCCGGAGGATCTGGTCAATGTAGCCCTGTGCATTCAGGTTGCCCTGCACGTGGACTAGGTCAGTTCTGCCAGTGTGTGAGATGGCTGCCCACACCATGACACTACCCCCGCCGAATCTGTCCACTTCCTGCACGCAGTTTGCCGCATAACGTTCACCACGACGCCTATACACGCGACATCTTCCATCATGACGTCGGAGCAGAAATCGGGACTCGTCACTGAACCACACCTGTCTCCATCGCAGTTGAGGCCATTGTCGATGAATCTGGCACCACTGCAGTCGGAGTCGACGGTGTTGTGGTGTTAAGATGACACCTCGAAATGGACGTCTGGCACGAATTCCTACCACACGTAGGCGGTTCCGTACGGTCTGGTCGGATATCCTGCGCAAACCTGGTATTGCTGCGGCTGTGGAGGTGGCAGTAGTCAATCGTTCCCGAAGGTGGCGTACCCGGATGTAGCGGTCCTGCCCGGGGGTAGTGACCCGTGGTCGACCGGATCTAGGGAGGTCACGTGTTGATCCATGTTGCTGGTAACGGTCCCACAGTCTGGAGATGGTGCTTGGGGACACATGGAATGCCCTGGCAACGGCCGTTCTGGATTCGCCTGCGTCTAGTCGGCCGATGGCATTGTTTCTCTGCGGTTCACTGAGACGTGGCATGTCCTGGATTGTCAACTGTCGGCCAGATACAGAGGCCAGGCAAGCGAACACCCTGCACTTTTATACTGTCGGTGTTCATGTTGCACGTGCAGACAACGCACGTGCAGTGGTGACATGGTTTGCACGTGGCTGCGTTTTTGCGAATATTCACATTTTGAAACTTTATTTTACAGTAGCTGCGTTTTATCGAATGTAACCGTGGGAATGTGTTTGGGACATGCAATGACCTTATATTCACAAAGCATGAACCGGTAGGAAACATAACATCGGAGTTATAACCCATTTGTACCCTTTTGCGTTTCTTTTTTTGAAGAGTATATTAGTTTAGCGTTGTTTTTTTTTCTTCTAATTTTACAATCGAAGATATATTTTGTGTCACCACCCGTCTAAAATATATAATGCTATCAACTGACTTTTCGGAGTGAAATATTTGTTTGATTGACGTAAATTAGGCTATTTTCAGATCACCATCTGACCAAACTGGAATCTTATTATAATGAAAGCCGAGTTGAAAGAACACAGATTAGATGTGGGGCTTCTGCACGCAATCTGTTGTCTGTAAAGTCAATTAATCGCCAGCGATAGATGTCTTTGATTTTATAGACACACACACAGACAGACAGATAGTTTATTAATGTCTCACCTCATTACAACAAAATAAAAAATACAACATATACATACAATCAATAAAAGTAATAAAATTGTAATGAGCCACTCTATACTGAGTTACGAGAGACTATTGAATAAAAACATCTAAAGAAAAAGAAAAAAAAACCCCAACTAATATACAGCTAACATATGGGAGAGCGCGAGGCCACTTACAATCGATCGCGTTCAGTAGACATGAATTTAGTTATAAAACAAAACAAAACAAAGCAAAACAAAACAAGATAAACAGTAGTATATATTGCGGTAGAGGATCCGCCGTCTGTCTGTCTGTCTGTTTCTCTGTCTGTCTGTTTGCCTCTCTCTCTCTCTCTCTCTCTCTCTCTCTCTCTCTCTCTCTCTCTCTCTCTCTCTCTCTCTCTCTCTCTCTCTCTCTCTCTCTCGCTCGCTCTCTCTCTCTCGCTCTCTCTCTCTCTCTCTCTCTCTCTCTCTCTCTCTCTCTCTCTCTCTCTCTCTCTCTCTCTCTCTCCCCTCTTTCGCTGTCTCTCTCCCTCCCTCCCTCTCTCTTTCTCTCTCTCTCTGCCCCCTCTCTCCCTCTCTGAAATCTGTGTTTGTATCTAACTCTAACTTATCTTGATCTCACCCCCCCTCTCTCACCCCCCTCTCTCTCTCTCTCTCTCTCTCTCTCTCTCTCTCTCTCTCTCTCTCTCTCTCTCTCTCTCTCTCTCTCTCGCTCGCTCGCTCTCTCTCTCTCTCTCTCTCTCTCTCTCTCTCTCTCTCTCTCTCTCTCTCTCCCCTCTTTCGCTGTCTCTCTCCCTCCCTCCCTCTCTCTTTCTCTCTCTCTCTGCCCCCTCTCTCTCCCTCTCTGAAATCTGTGTTTGTATCTAACTCTAACTTATCTTGATCTCACCCCCCCCCTCTCTCTCTCTCTCTCTCTCTCTCTCTCTCTCTCTCTCTCTCTCTCTCTCTCTCTCTCTCTCTCTCTCTCTCTCTCTCTCTCTCTCTCTCTCTCTCTCTCTCTGTGTGTGTATCTAACTCTAACTCACCTTTGCTCTCGCGAATTACGGTTGATGGAGATTGTTTGGAGCACATACCTCATCTACATAACGGTGACGTGACCTAATTGTAAGACAAGTCGGTGCTATGACATTACATTGTCCACGTGCATTGGTTTTGAAAGCAGGTGCGTGTGCCGGTAGGGGTGGTAGCGAAGTCAGGTTGAATCCCCCTGCTAAAGCAGATTTTTTTCAATATATTTTTCGGAATAGCATAACTCGACCTCGCTATAAACTTCGCTCGTCACAGTCTAGACATCCCCTAAAATTCCTTATACATTTCTCTCAACTGTTTTGTTGTTTGTTTACTTCAAATAATAAAGTATCAGTTTTTGGCAAATCCAATGCGTTTCTTGTTATCCTGGTGTTTGTTGTATATCAATATTCAAAATTAAAAGTAACAGACCCTAATTTTTAAAAGCTAAGGCATGTTTTTCACTAGTCGTTTTAGACATTCATTCTATTGTACCTTTGAGAAGCAACGGTTATGGAGACGAGCTCTAGTCTATTTTTAGTGTGTTTTTAGTTTCAAGGTAAAGTTAAAGTGTTTAACGACACCACTAGAGCACATTGATTTATTAATCAACGGCTATTGGATGTCAAACATTTGGTAATTTTGACATATAACATTAGAAAAGAAACCCGCTAAATTATTCCATTATTTGCATGGCATCTTTCATATGCACCAACTCACAGATAGGATAGCACATACCACGGTCTTTGTACTGAGCTAAATCCCGCATTGGACTCTTGTTTGACTATGTAACTTTATTCAGATCTGTAGATTAAAGGGACAATAAACTCAAACATGAGCCTTATGCGTCGGAAAGATGTATACCCGGTCCACTAACACATACTGACACTTTAAGAAAGATAATGTTGATTTTAACGGGTTGAAGCTAAGGTCTGCGATTTTAATTTTATGCGAAATAAACAACCAAAGAGGATATTTACTCGTACCTCAGAAACTAAGGTCAATGACTTTAATAATGCATACTTTGACTACGGGTCGCAAATCTAAGCCAGTGCGAAATGACAGGCGACACCCATACTGATATACAAATCCGGTACCTACGAGTCTTTATGCTTGTAGACGACTTCGAGTCTACAGGTAGTATTAAAGCAAATAACTCCCGGCTGGGTCAAAGTTCGAGGTACATCCAACTTTTGATAGAGAAGTGAATACCACAAGTTCTGTGATTGGTGATAAATGTGAGTGTGTTGGTTGTAAAAAAAAGAAGAAGCTTCATCTGGGCAAAAAATGTATGCAAATTTATTTCATCTAGTAACACTGTGTCAAGTAGCCTTGTGCTTGAAACATGTATGGGATACCTGTAAAAAAAATTCGAATTGTGTGCGAAACTAGGGTAGTCATAGGCGCTACCCGTTATCTCAGAAATGAGTAGCTTGACCCCTAGTTTTTCCGATTCACTTTAAGGGTGAGGGGTGGTAGTATTTAAGTCCATGGCGTTTATGTCGATTGATACGCTGCAGGTAGTTTTAGCCACATATGTTACTATTGTCGTCGATGGGATTTGATTTGGTAGCATACATCCTACAGTTCAACACCTGGGTAGCTTCATCCGTCTGCACTTAGAACATAATCCTATATATCGTCTGCTCATTGATCACGACAGTAGCCTAATAGGTGACACTGGTAGCCGACAAAAACTAATTATCTAAGAGGAAAAAACACGCATTTGACAATAAATCATGTGTATGGTTTTCCATCTGCTGTCTGGTTAAGATTCGTGGCGTGTTCAGGAGACTGAGCGCTCGCGAACAATTTGACTGGTACCATCGTTTTCTTCCGTATAACATGCATCTAACGTTTTATATGAACGAAAACCAGTCTCACCCTCCTGAACATGCATGCGTAATATCAAATACCTGGGGATGATACAACTCAGAATCATATAAGTATATATGCGTATGAACCCGCGGGATATTTCCAGCTTCTATTTAATTTAATTTCAAAAGCGACATATTTATTTCCACTGGTTTTCGAACCACTGTTTGTAATTTTGTGTATCGCTTTGATTGCTTTTGCCGTGGCAATGGAAAACGTGGAGGTGGCATTTTGACAAAATTAGTACGGCCATTTTGAAAATGGCGGACATTTTGGATTCATCATTTGGAACAGGTAGAATTTCAGATTTTTATCCATAAAGGGAACAACTGAAGATCACAGGAAATCTCTACATACAGATAAATAAATAAATTCCGAATAAGACCTTATTACTGTGCCCTGTTTGTGGGTGGTTGGGTGTGTTTTTTCTTTTGTACTACCCTAGGCTAGGCGCACAGGCACAGCCCTTTAAGCATACGGATCTAAAGTGAAAACACATGCACTATTATCCTGTTCAATTATTTAGACCCAAAGTTTTTTTGCAAATGTTACGTTTATTTCCTATTCGATATTTGTTTGCTTTGCATTTACATGAAAACAAACCCAAACCCCGACAGGTTTTATATACAAATCATCATATAAAATGCACGAAGCTGACTTAATTCCACTTTTTAAAAATCTCTGTGTCGTTTGAATGCACGTTATTTCGCCTATAAATAACTAAGGTCATTTGCATATCAAAACATTGGGATCTGAGGCTACGTGAAGACCATTATAGCTTGTTTCACTAAATCAAGGTTATTATTGTTTTGCAGTGTGTAACAGCATTGTCTAATCTTTCCGTTAAACATAGATGTAAACAAACAGAACATGTAACCCTTTCTTGTAGGTGCATTATATTTAATAAATTTAGCTAATGTATTATGTATTTTTATTTTATTATATCAATTATATATTAGCATACCATACCTAACCTAACACAACTGAGGTGTAGCACAGTAATAAACACAAATCACCTCACACACCGCAGGAATGTGCTTTCCAAATTTATAAATAAATTTAATGCAGGGCCGGACTCAGAAGACCAGGGGGTGGGGGGGGATAAAATGTCAAAGGCCACCAACATCAAATAATAATAAAAATGTTATTTAATTTGCCTCTAATTTGGGAACTCATACGTGTATATATATATATATATATATATATATATATATATATATATATATAGGGTAGTATTTAGGGTGGTGCTAGGGGCTGGGGTTTGGGGGTGGGGTGTTACATTTGTAATGCGAAAAACCAAAGGGCTATTGTTCGGACTCGTATGGGTTCAACCACTTTTTCATCCCGCAGACACAGCCCTGAATGTTCAAAATACGATAGCATTGCTTGGTCAATAACATCATTATTTCGATCTATGACTGCACGTGCTATTGTGGCAATGTGTAAACTACGTAAAAACAAGTTAGGTAGGGTATATAAATTCACTGAAAATGTATTAGTCGACATTCTTGTTATTGTTATTTGAGGAAAAATATGGGTAAATCGAAAAACACTTCAGCTGATGTAAAATCGTGTATTAAGAACGTTTTCGATTATTTTGAAGATGAATATCAGCGCGGTAGACCTAGGTATGCTTCTTATCGAATTGTCGATCGAGTTTCCGCTGCACTTAAAGTTTCGGTTTCAACAGTAAAAAAGAACTGTGAAAAATCTAAGCTCTACGAATCCAAGCACAGAAATCACTGTTAAAAAACGCGACCGCGACCGAAAACAGATAAAGATGTTATTAGACGACGAGTATACAGATTTTATAGAGAGGGCGAATTACCTACATTACATAAGATTAACGTGGCTTTAAGGGAGGAATGTGGAATCAACATATCCATATCAACTTTACGAAGAACACTCCATGACCTCGATTTTAAATACCAACATATGTCTACAACCGGAAAAAGTGATTTTTGAGGACGCCAATACATCAGACAGGAGACTGTCCTATCTCCATGAAATATCCAGTTTACGAGAACAGGGGTATTTAATAGTGTATCAAGATGAGACCTGGGTGAATGTCAACCACACAACATCCCACCACTGGACAGATATCCACCCGGGCACAAGTACCGCCAATCACCTGCCGAAATCAGACGCTGCTGATCGAGTTCCTAAACTCTGTTCGGTGACTGGGAAGGGAAAAAGACTTATTATTTGTCATGCTGGCTGTGATAAATATGGATTGATAGATGGCTGTGAATTGATCTTTGAGGCTAAAAAAACAGACGGAGACTATCATGGTGAGATGCATCATGACAATTTCATCAAATGGTTTGAAGAACAACTTATGCCTTCTCTACCAGAACCTTCTGTTATCGTCATGGATAACGCAAGCTACCACAGCAAATTAACTGAGATTACACGAGGTCCTGCACTAAAAAGGAAGAAATTCAGTCGTGGCTACGAAACAAAAATATACCTTTTGAGAGTAACATGACAAAGCCAGTTCTTTATGAACTTGTGAAAAGTAACAAATGTGCAAAGCAATTTGTTACTGATGATATTGCTGAACGCCATGGGCACTTGTGTCTAAGACTGCCGCCAAGACATTCTGAACTCAATCCGATAGAACTGATCTGGAGTCAAGTCAAAGGGCACATAGCTCGTCATAATGATGGTAAAATGACCACGGTGCGGAGAGAACTTGCACATGCATTAAACTCTGTCACACCTACACACTTCTCTGACGCAGTTAAACATGTAATAAAGATCGAAGAAGATTTTTAGAAAACAAAATAGTTTTATAAGAAATAAAATACCCCCTGTGATAGTCCCCCTTAACGAAGATAGTGATGAAGAAATGAGTTCGTCGACTGATTAAGTTATTTCTCCATATCCATCAGGTATTACTTTAATGTATGCATGAACTCTTTAACACCAAAAACAATTTATTTCCATATCATTCACTATCAAACAACCTAACAACCTATAAACTAATCGACTAAAAATGCATATAGACTACACATACATACGAGAGAAATGTTTATTTAACGACACACTCAATGCATTTGATATACGTTTATGTGGCGTCAGACAAAACGGTTAAGGAGCATTATGACAGTGAGAAAGAAACTCGCTACCGCCACATGGGTCACTGTTTCCGATAAGCAATTTTGATAAGCAATAAGGGACGTTTTATATGCACCATCCCATAGACAGGATAGCACATACCACAACCTTTATACATCAGTTGTGGTGCACAGACTGGAACTAGACACAACCCAATGGGTCCACCATGTGGGATCGATCAGTCGACCTACCATGAGCGAACGCTTTACCTCTGAGCTACGTCCCGCTCCATATACAAAAGAAGCCTTAAGTGGGGTTGGGGTTGTTAAATAACCTCCAACAATCGCATGCATACCATATTCTTCTCTCTCTCTCCCTATAACCATATAACCATAGATTAAAATATGTTGAGTGCGTCGTTACATAAATGACGTCTCTCTCTCTCTCTCTCTCTCTCTCTCCTCTCTCTCTCTCTCTCTCTCTCTCTCTCTCTCTCTCTCTCTCTCTCTCTCTCTCTCTCCCTTCAGCGCGCGCGCTTGTGTATTCCACAATATAATTATAATATTTGATACATTTTTTTTTTTCAAACAGGTTTTGTCACTTGAATTCCCCACCTGAATCCGCGCCTGCTTCATGTTTACAGATATTTTCTTAAATATAGGTCATACTACTATTTGTGCGGACAGGACGATAGAACCGAACATTAGTTTGAAACACACTATAGAATGATGCTTTTGATATGCAAATGACCTTAGTTATTTATAGGCGAAATAACGTGCATTCATACGACACAGAGATTTTTAAAAATTGGAATTAAGTCAACTTCATGCATTTTATATGATGATTTGTATATAAAACCTGTCGGGGTTTGGGTTTGTTTTCATGTAAATGCAAATCTACATCAGTCTAGATTCATTGAACAACGCCTAGACACATCAAGGTGAGTAGTAAGAGAACAATAATATAACGTACACGGTGAGAACACACATTAACACATGAGCAATTAATAAAGAACACCGGGTGCGTTATAATATAAACAATACTAAAAAAAAACCCCAACCTTACCCACCCCCTCAAAAAAAAAACACCCCACAAAAACCACCCAACAAAAACGAAAAATAATTTTTTCAATGAAACTAACACAGTGGAACCTGCTTTATTGCTGTATTGAACAGACTCCTGTCTTAAAAGGCCACGTTTTAATAATGCCTTTGGTGATTGCTTTTACATATAAAACACTATTTGACTGTAATTTTTAAAATTATCATTATTATTATTTTATTTGTTTTGCTAAATAAGTTAACTAAAACATTTTCATTTTCATTTTCAAAATGCTGGGTTCAGTGTAATAATAATTTGGTACAGTTCCATATATTTTTTCTTCTCAAGTGTACTTAAATTATATATTTTGTCTATAACATTTTTATTACAAAGTTTTCATAATTTGCTTGGTTTACAAACCATAGACCGTCTGTCGATTAGTATATTATATATCTGAATATACATTTTGTGATATTAGAAACACCAGGATGACCAAAAACACTTCGAATGTACGGAAATGGATCATCTAAGCAATAAAATATAAGTAAAGTATTAATTCAGTTATAAAAAAACGTCTCTAATAGTAAAAACTATGTCTTAGTGTTTAAAAACTAGTATATGACCCTTTAATTTTTAACCAAGATTATAACATGATGTCTTTCATTCGTCATTAGCAGAACATTTCAGTTGCACACGCCACTGTATGAAAAGTTAAAGTTTGTTTTGTTTAACGATACCACTAGAGCACATTGATTTATTAATCAATGGCTATGGATGTCAAACATTTGGTAATTTTGACATATAACATTAGAAAAGAAACCACGGTCTTTGAAAAAATACCAGCTGTTGTGCACTGGCTACAACGAGAAATATCCTAATGGGTCCACCGACTGGGATCGATCCCAGACCTACAGCGCATCAACGGAGCACTTTACCACTGGGCTATATGCCGCCCAAAATAAATCATTAATAATAAGTGGATGCTCAATGCTAATCAAACGGCCTCGGCGGTGTAGTGTTTAATCAGTGGGTCGAGCGTAAGGTACCGGGTTCGCATACCGGTACCGGCTTCTACTCAGATTGAATCATAAAGACATAATACTATTAGGTAGGTTGTAAGATAACCACACAGACTTCTCTCTCATTGATTTAGCTAACAACTAAACCGTTAATCCACTGTACTGGACAAATATTCTAAATATCTGAGGTGTGTGTGTTGTGGACAGCGTGCTTAATTGGAAATAAGAACAAGATTTTAAAAAAGAACATGTTACAAATATACCAACCCAAACCTAGCTATATAAATAGAGAATAATACATGAGTGGCCGTTAGATTCCATTTATCTCACAACGAGTTGTTTTAAAATGTATCTAACGAGCGAATGCCAGTTTGATACGTTTTTAAACAACGAGTTGTGAGATAAATGTTATTTAAGGGACACGAATGTATTATTCTATTTCTTAAATACCCTTAAAAAAAACTGGTTTTAAGCAAATTTTAACATCTTTTTCGACTAAAAGTTATTTACAGCCGTTGCACTTGTAGCTAACGTACGCGTCACAGACCCATGGTCGTCAGGTTAACTATACGTCACAATGTAATCGATTTCCATCGTGTAGTTTTTCATTGGATGTATGGCAGTGGCGACCTGGTCATCACCTAGGAGCAGCCAGTTGTATGTCTTGAAATTGTTAACACACGTACATGTGTAAACAACCATGTGTTATTGAAACTAACGCATGGTGTTATCATCAACGGGTGTGTAACAAAATAAAATATATACACTTTCAGTTCCTAACTGTGTATAATATACTTTTCGGTAAGTAAGATCGATGTAAGCACGTACATATGTCCATGGTCCGGGAATAGTGACGATACGTACAAAATGCGTACATGGGAACTACGTACTAAACGTCATCAGAGTTAAAATTAAAGTTTGTTTTGTTTAACGACACCACTAGAGTACACTGATTAATTTAGCGTCGGTTATTGGATGTCAAACATTTGGTCATTCTTAGAGAGGAAACCCTTTACATTTTCTTCATTAGTAGCAAGGGATATTTTATATGCATTATCCCACAGAAAGGATAGCACATACCACGACCTTTGTTTTACCGCTAGCCCGAACGAGAAATAGCCCAACTGGCCCACTGACGGGAATCGATCCTGAAGCGACCGCTCATCAGACTAGCTCTTTACCACTGGCCCCCATCATCAGACATTATGAATGGTAGCAATATACAATGCTGGATCCGGTCAAATAATTTTAAGGAACAATAGTACAAGCCAATTAAATAATTCGTGACAGTCACAATCGCCAGTATTATGAATATTAATATGAACAAGTGTGTTTTCTGAGTAATGAATTTAAAAACAAAAAACAAATTGCTAGTGGTCTAAGCACATCATTCCAGTAACGGCACGCTATCCTAAAGTTTTGTGTGGTTCTTAACCATATGTCTGACGCCATATAACTGTAAATAAAATGTGTTGAGTGCGTCGTTAAATAAAACATTTCCTTCCTTCCTATCCTTGTTGAAAATGGGCAGAATTTTGAAAATCGCAATTAGTAAAAAGGTTAATAGAAAGGTAAATTTCAATGGCATTTCGACATATTCCGTTAAATTACGAAAATTGCAGAAAACCATAACAACGTTAACATTCCTCTGACGTGACGTCAACAATGCTTTTACGTTTTAATATTCTTATAGATGTCAAAGCGATACTACGTAATTTTTTCTGAGTATAGTTTTGATCTCAGAAATGTGCGAACAGAATCACTGTTTGACATTTTTATAAGCATATTTATTTTAAATGTGTATACATTGTAAATGTAAAATGTGCACGGATCTAATACAACCCGTGTTCAACCAGTGATGATCTGCTGCAAGATTATCTACATGTGTTGAGTGCATATATCGATTGAGGTAAGTGTTTGATCATTGTTTCTTTATCAGGACGTCGAAGTCGTAGATGGGGGTGGGTCAGAGGCGTGCCCTCCCCCCTAAATTTTGCCACAGTTATAATTTTAGTATATATTAATTTTCATTTTGTTTACGATCCCCCTCCAAACCTCTCCCACCGACAGGGACACTAAAAGATGTCAGCAGCTGGCGATGCATAATCTTCAAATTTGCCTATACTAATTTCTGAGACATATATGCACCAGTGATATTCGAACTAGTAGTCTTCTCTCTCTTTTTTTTAATGTTTTCATGTCATTGGGGCTCCGTAAATGGATTTTCTGGTGGGTGGTTAGTCACTGCTGGGTTCAGATTTTATATTAGGGCTGCACCCACATTTGGGGTGGGGGTAGGGCACGCAATGAGTCGTGTTGTGGCGCGATGGGCAAATGCTATATAAACTATGGTGAAACAAAATGTGTGTATAGAGTTCATCGCCTCAACATATTTCGAGAAATTTGAATATGCATTAAAAAAAAAATCATGTTAACACTCGCATAGCCAGGATGTCATAGCGAAAGGAAACCAAGGAAACTGCCACTCTAGTAAAAGTTTGTTTTGTTTAACGACACCACTAGAGCACATATGCAATAATATTATATCAACCAAACTATGCCCCATAAACATTAATACTACAGGTACAGGTACCCCACACATGTTTTAAGCACAAGGTTACTTGACACAGTGGTACTAGAAAAAATAAAATTGCATACATTTTTGCCCAGATGAAAGTTTTATATACAAAACATACACAACAAACACAGTCACAACATACACAACAAACACAGTCACAACATACACAACAAACACAGTCACATTTATCACCAATGGCAGGACTTGTGGTATTAACTGCTCTATCAAAAGTTAGGTGCACCTCGAACTTTGACCCAGCCTATCTACAGGGAAATACACACACATGTAGGTCAACCTACACTGGCTGATTAGGCACTGAAAGAAGGAAGGAAGAAAATGTTTTATTTAACGACGCACTCAACACATTTTATTTACGGTTATATGGCGTCGGACATATGGTTAAAGACCACACAGATATTAGGGGAGGAAACCCGCTGTCGCCACTTCATGGGCTACTCTTTTCGATTAGCAGCAAGGGATCTTTTATATGCACCATCCCACAGACAGGATAACACATACCACGGCCTTTGATATAGTCGTGGTGCACTGGCTGGAACGAGAAATAGCCCAATGGGCCCACCGACAGGGACACTGAAAGATGTCAGCAGCTGGCGATGCATAATCTTCAAATTTGCCTATACTAATTTCTGAGACATATATGCACCAGTGATATTCGAACTAGTAGTCTTCTTCTCTCTCTTTTTTTAAAAATATTTTCTGTTTAAATGTGTCAAAACATGATGAATGAACCTAATTCTGTGGTCGATGGTTTGCGCCAAGTGTCACAAAATAATTGATCCTAGAAAAGGGTAATTGCAAACACACAAAAAAAGAAGTTTTTCCTTTACGTTTTAATTTACCGCATTGTTCCACTTTCCTTTGTAAGAAAGCGTCGATTTACATTGTGAGAGATTCTAAAACGGAAGGGCGGGATGTAGCCCAGTGGTAAAAGCGCTCGCCTGATGCGCGGTCGGTTTAGGATCGATATCCGTCAGTGGACCTTTTGAACAATAGCCAGTGCACCACGGCTGGTAAATCAAAGGACGTAGTTTAGTGGTAAAGCACTCGTCTGATGCGCGGTCGGTTTAGGGTCGATACCCGTCGGTGGGCCTATTAGACTATTTCTCGCTCTAGCCAGTGCACAACGAATGGTATACCAAAGACCGTGGTATGTGCTATCCTGTTTGTGTAATGGTGCATATACAAAATATACTATTGGAAAAACGTGGCGGGTTTTCTCTCTGACTATATATAAAAAATAAATTACCAAATGTTTGACATACAATAGCCGATGATTAAAAACTCAATGTGCTCTAGTGATGTCGTTAAGCAAAATAAACTTTTTCTTCTTGTTTTTTCAATGGAAACAGGTTTCGATACACAGAAACTTAGTCCCATTGAAAAACATGTTTTAATCAACTTAAGTCACAGTAATCTAGTCGGCGCTAATGTTTCAAACTCTCTCAAAGGTAATTTAAATCTTCATTTCTTTCTTTTTCTTTTTTAAATCTACCTTTACATCTCAGTTTTCACTAGCTGACTGGCAATGACCTCAACAGGCGTATAGATACAGTGTTTATTACAAAAATTGTAGGTAGCACTCACGCAGGGCATGTGCCACTCTATAAATAAGATATCTAGACCTCCCCACCTCACACACATACACTCAACAACAAAAAAATAATTAATAAAAACAATAACAACACTCACTGGCAAAATGTGGTGGAAAAACATAATTTGTTTAATAGAGACGAACTGAACAGTGGAAAGTTAAACAGAATCAGACAACTGTCGTTATAATATGTGATACTTTTAACTATGGCGTGTTTACATGTATACCACATTTTAAAAAAACATTGAAGTAAACATTGAAATAAAAAAATAAAAAAAATAGCGAAAGGAAGGAGGGAAAAGACCCTGCGAATAGAAAAGGGATAATGACGAAGAAAATAAAACGAAGAAGGAAATGATCAAAGCCGAGGAAAGAGAAGGGACGCTTTTAAATGATCAAAATGTCCAAAAATAACAGTTCAGAAAAAAATATTCTTTAAGTCAGTAACATTTAAAAGGCTGGGTAAATTTATGAAAGCTTAATGACCCCATAGGAGAATAATAACATTTGCCATTGGTTGTCCACCAATGGATGGTATACGCTGTTGTATTATAATCAATACTACATATCATGTTTACATACATTCAGCGTACGTCACAGTACAGTAAGTATACTGCGTTCAGTACACTGGCTTTTTCAGCGAGTACTCGACAACGATGTAACTGGCGTTCAGTATATAGCCTTTAACCGCGAGCACTCGACAACGATGTAACTTGCGTTCAGTACATTGGCGTTTACCGCGAACGGTCGACAACGATTTGACTGGTTTTCATCCTGTCACATTCACTTAACACGAAGTGCCAAAACAAGGCTAGCGAATGTTACGTGTTTCCACAGAGCACTCGCAAAGTATACCATTAATATATAAAAACAGCTGTTTAAAAACAGAAATCCCTCGTTCAATTTAACTTGCTTCTATCCATGTTCGATTCAAGCATGCTCTGTTGTGTTTTCCAGGCAGGTATCTGGGCTGTTTATCCAGGGTAACTGGTTAACGCTTAGTGACAGGGTAGTTGGTGCAGTGGCTTTACACTGTCACCTCCTGACTGAGTTGTTAACATTTCCTCTGGGTGGCATCCGGTATCTGGATGCGAACCCAAGACCTACCAGTCTTAATCCAGATGGCTTAAATGACTGGTCATTTCCTCGGCGTATAGTCCATGTTAATATCACATAACATGTAACACTAACTGTTGTCTCGCGTTTTCTCCATAATATAATGCCACTTGGTGTGTTCACAACCAGGGGTGCACAATGTGTCGTTCCAATGAGAGATCTCGCTCTCTTCCGTGGCTCCGTAACCGAGCCGAACTTGCCCGATCACTTCATCCGAACGAAGCCGATCATGGTCGAAGACCGTTAGTACGACAGCGGTACATTTCATATCTTGAATATCCGAAGAAACGGTAAACGTGAATACTTCGTTAAACATCGGCTGGGCGGTGTTCTTGAGGGTCCGCGTGTGTATTCGGTTAATTCCTTTACCGGTCTGCATCACTTCAACTCGAACATAAGGATCTACAAAAGAGAAGCAAAATAAAAGTTTTGATTCCATAGCACCATCACCCCCTCCTCCGCCTGTTACAGACCATGGTAACACAGGAGATATCATTTCTCATATAATGCAAAAAAACAAACAAAGCCCACTGAATATCTTTGTATTCACATTGAAAAAAAATCTAACACGAATAAATAAATAAATAAATAGACTGATGGACAGAGAGTCATGTAGGTCGACATGTAGGCACGTATATGAATAAATGAATGAATGAATGGATGTATGGATGGATGGATGGATGGATGCATGAATGAATGGATGAATGAATAAATGGATGGATGGATGGATGGATGGATGGATGAATAAAATGTAACAAAGAATAAATAAATAAATAGACTGACGGACAGTCAGACATGTAGGTCAACATGTAGGCAGGTATATAAATAAATGAATGAATGAATGAATGGATGGATGGATGAATGAATGGATGACTGGATGAATGAATGAATGGATATATGGATGGATGGATGAATGGGTGAATGAATGGATGGATGAATGGATGGATGATGGATGGATGGATGAATGAATGGATGACTGGATGAATGAATGAATGGATATATGGATGGATGGATGAATGGGTGAATGAATGGATGGATGAATGGATGGATGATGGATGGATGGATGGATGGATGGATGGATGAATGAATGAATGAATGAATGAATGAATGAAACAATGAATAAAATGTAACAAAGAACAAACAAAAATGGTATTTAATGTAACTATTAAGTGAAAAGAAATACAATATTGATGGTGATGGTTATAATGATGATTGTGACGGCGAAGGCAACGACGATGGCGATGATGATGATGATGTTAATGCGATATTGATAATAACATTAATAATACTATTCAAGAACATTCTGAGAGTACCGTTAAAGCTATCATATGCATTTCCTGTACCGGACCCAACACATTTTCATGTATCTTAATTTTAAGGACCATGAACGTCAACATTGATCTATAACTCTACATGATAGAGCTCAGTGGCGAATCCAGAAAATCCATTTGGGGGAGGGGGCATTGACATGAGGCAGAATGCAAAGGGAACTTTGGGGGAGATTTGGAGGGTGTGTGTGTGAAAATTAATATATAATAAAATTATAACTGTCGCAACATTTAGGGGAGTCCTGGCCCCTGCCCTCCCCCTAGATCCACCTCTGAAGCTACACACAAAATGTCAGCCCAATATAATAAAACACGTCCGAAAACCCATGTGTTGGACAGATGGACCGGTAGGGAACTAATGAAACCTTCCGCAAAAGCTGAGGTCCACTTTTTAAAATCCTTTTTCTTTTTTTAATATTGCACAAATACTTGACTGTGACTTTTGCAACTCTCTCATAAAACTATATTTGCTTGTCTTCGTTATTTAACACTCCCCTTACCAAAGCTGCAGTGTACATGATTCAGAATTTTAACTAATCTGGTAAAATCAAAACAGACGAACCTACATTTTAATGCTACTTTCTGCTATATTGACGATCTCGTAGCATTCGATAATTACATGAGAACGACAACAGTTCATATCACCTTCCACTGATTTATCAACCAAAGTTAGAAATAAAAGGTTAACAATAGAAAGTAATCCTGTTCATGCCTTGGTCTCTATATAGAGATTCAAATCTACACTGGCTTCTATATATACTATCACAGTGTGATTTACCACCCCAAGGCAGACCTGCACAAAACACGTAACGCTGACAATACAGTGCAGCAATAAACAGAGTAAGACATCAATTAACTAATTCTAATTAATGCACATGTAAAAATAAAGATATAATCCGTATTGTTATAAAGTTGAAGTTTAGCACTGTGACAGTTATCCACCGCCCGAAAGAAATGACACGTCCTCGTGTCTAGAGAATAAACTTGTTACGGTAGTTTGTATACAGTGTTTGTAATAGTGGTCCCGTGTCCGAAATGTGGTATCACAAATAAACTGTTTCATCTATTAGACAAGTTTTTCGCTTGTATCGTAACCTCGTTGAGTCAGTTGGTTAACATTGACGTCGTCTGAAGCAGTTGTAGTTGACAGGCTGTTTATCTCGAGTTCGAATCCAGGCACTGATGCTGACGGTATTGTCGTTTTTTTTTATAAACGTATACATGGTTTTGGCTATGTGAATGTCAAGCTTACTTTCTAATATCAGTTTAGGTATCTCAAAATTATGAATTTATTGAAAATTAATACGTTTACTGTTTATATTATTTATTCCGAAAAATATTTAATAATCAAATGAGTCGTTATTTACTGTCGGTGATATTTGTCTCGTCTTGAATACTGTTGCTGATAAGTTGTATTACTCAATGTATTTAGTCTTTGAACTAGTTCATAATTTTCCCGTCTAAGATTTTCTAACTCAGTGTTTTGTTGAACAAGCTTATCGTAATAACTGGTTGATTGTTGATGTAAAGCATCAATGTCTGTTTGCATTTTATGACACACAATTTTGTTAAACTCTTCATTATTTGCATTACTGTTACGAGAATCTTTTAAGTCTTCTGTCAATTTATTTATTATACTTTGTAACAACGCTACATCTTTTTTTTAGACTTTTGGAGTTCTTTTGTATTTGTACAGGTTTGTTCTAGCTGTGCTTTTAGTGAACTGATTTCCTGAGATTGGTTCTGGATGGTTAGTTGTGCTTCTGTCAAATCGTTGGTTGTTTTGATAAAATGATTTCTGGCTTGGTTTATTTCTCTACTGGACTTCTGTTTTGCTTTAAGAGCATTGAGTTCTTGTTTTAGTGGGTTATTTAAGTTGACAACGCTAGTGAAGGTCTTAGGACCTAAGTTAGAAAATGGTAGTTGTTTATCCGATTTGTGTTTAGGTTTAGAAATGTTGTTGACTTTGGCATCATGTTTGGAGTATTTATGACAATTTATGTGGTTTACATCTGAGTGAGCATTTAGATTAGAACATTTTAAACAGAACATTTGTAATGGACATAGATTTGCATGACATTCACAAATTCTTTTGCCAAATAACCATTTACCGTTTTGACAGACCGTGTCGCTTGGGAAGTTCCGCTGTGTAGAATTCCGTGTTAAGCTAGTCGTCCGGATTTTGGGTTTTCGTTGACACGAATATTGATGCATTTCTGTTGGTCCAACAGCTCTGTAAGTTCTATTTCTGTCAAATCTTGATTAGAAAAAGTTCATTTTCGCAAGACTGTGCTCGTTCTATTATTCATGTATGTATTTAGTTAGTATTGAAATGTATATAATTATAGTATGTATGTATGTATGTATGTATGTATGTATGTATGTATGTAAGTATGCATCTTTATGTTTAGATGTATACTAGTATGTTCTTTCATTATTAATAACTTATTTTGGCTTTTGCGGACAAAAGCTATATGCAGCACGGGGGTACTATTACAGTGTCATTTACCACCCCAAGGCAGACCTGCACAAAACACGTAACGCTGACAATACAGTGCAGCAATAAACAGAGTAAGACTTATCAATTAACAACCGGCGGCTAATTACGCCAGCAACGTCAATCAGCAATGAATACAGTAAACAAATTAACAGGGATAAACTTAAAGACGGCAGCTAGGTACGCCAATCAACTATACATTAATTAAACAAAATGAAGGGCGACACACACACACAAAGCATTACCTAGACAGTATGTCGCCATTAGCAATATAACCTTTAATCAAGAAATAAGACGTTTACGTAACCATATGAATCGAGCTATATTTAAGCAAGACGCAAATGTGCTTCAGATCCTGTCATGGACGGAGGAGCCGGCCAAGGCCGGCTCTTGTGCCCACGACAGGCGTGCGCTACAACAGCTTGTTCTGAATGTGCACGTAAAACCCTATGACATGACATGACATATGCTTCAGACACACACATCTGATTCCGCAATAAAGACGATATACGCTCGATTCATTCTCTCTTCATTTTATAACTAGGTAAGTCATTTTAACTATATATTTCGTACAATGTTTATTTTTATGCAATTATTATCTATGTCGATCTCACATTCATGTTTATATTATTTATGTGCTGTAACACATACCTTAGAACATAACATGTGTTAATGGTTACACGCATTATGCGTTAGTTACACGCACGTATTAATGGTAACATGCCTTATATACACAGATGTTACTTATTATCTATTCATACTACTTATTATTACAATGAATAAGCATTTATTATTACATTTCATGGCAAATGTAATATTTCTATTTGTTAGTCAAAACGTATGTATTGCAATGTAGACTACACACATCTGATTCCGCAATAAAGACGATATACGCTCGATTCATTCTCTCTTCATTTTATAACTAGGCTGACTCCAGTTGCTCCCTACTACATCCCCCAGAGTAGTTATTACAAACAAAGGTAACCTGAAAAAAAGACGGTTACAATATCAAGCAATATTCTTCTGTCATTTTGGCATAAAAGTTGCTTTATCATGCCGGTTATTTCCAAATATTTCAAAATGTTTTACAGCTAACATGTAGATGCCATTTTGATGATATGACGCATCAATGACAAACATGAAATGGGATGTAATACCTTATGCAATACCTTTTGCTAAAAACATCCGAGGACGACACCTGTATTCTTAACAAGGCCTGCATGTGTTGGCGATACAATGTTTAAGAAGGTGATGTGTTTCGTTTTTCATAAATATGTTCATTGTTAAAGGAACTGATCAATAGTTCTGAGGTACACATACCTTTTCTGTTACTAAGGTTATAATATGGAATTGCCGAAAATATTTAACATATACCTCGGGTCAATACCCTTAACTCCTGTTGTGTGCTAGAATTTCATTATCTTTTTTTGTTAATTTAATAACAAAAATACAATCTATAAAATAGTCGAGAATCATTGTTTTAAAATATAAAAATTTTAAAGGGACATTCCTGAGTTTGCTTCATTGTAAGATGTTTCCGACCAATAAAATCTGGATTTTGTCTTCAAATAATCTCATACATACGAAAAAATAACCTAGTACGATCAGAAACACGTTTAATATACAGCCACTAATATTCGAAACAAGAAAATATATTTAATATGTAAGTTTAATTGTAGAAACATTTTATTATTCGATAACATCTTAAAAATTGCAGCAAACTCAGGAATGCCCCTTTAGGTTCCAGATACCAAGGAAACGCATTTTAGGCTTTAAGAGATTTCAAAATTTCCGTGAGAGTATGCCCCTGGATCCCATTTCCACAAGGCACCAGCAAATACCTAGTGGAACCCTCCTACTCAAAATGCTGGCCACGAGCTTGAAACAACACGAACGCCATACATTCAGTCATAGACATAACGTACAATAATTATTCATTCAACTCATTTCAACTTATTTTCGTGCTTATATCCAATTAAGGTTCACGCACGTTGTCCTCAACACACACCTCTTTAGCCGGTCCAGGACAGAGGGTTAGCTGTTAGCGAGAGAGAAGAGGATGTAGTGGTCTTACACCTACCCAGTGAATCGTTAAAACTCGCTCTGGGTGGGAGCCTTACGTCTCAAATCTTTTTATTCAGAATATGAACATAGAACATATATATTGGTATATCTGTCCGATGGCTTAACCACGACACCACCGAGGCCGGTTCGCAGTAATTATCATTACAGAGAGTAATTATTGAATCACGTGATGTATAGTACAACACGACCGAATACTACAGAAAAAAGGCCCTTGGGAGTTTGGACGCTCGTCGAATGGGTTAAATTTGCCGCTGTTCTCAACAACGTGCTATAATTTAAATTCAACGAATCATGCCCTCTAGCGGACA
Source organism: Gigantopelta aegis (assembly GCF_016097555.1). Classification (NCBI taxonomy): domain Eukaryota; kingdom Metazoa; phylum Mollusca; class Gastropoda; order Neomphalida; family Peltospiridae; genus Gigantopelta; species Gigantopelta aegis. Next base: position 52,541,475 of record NC_054700.1, read on the forward strand.
TCACCGATAAGCGCTTTACTAATCATGTGACTGAGATCGACAATTTGTACTTCTTTTCAATAACCAAAATTTTAAAGCTGGGATCGATAAACACTTTGCCCTTGGCTGTAGGACTCGTGTTTCTTGAGAATGAATCGATATTATGTGTGATTAATCTTACAACACGCCACTAATCAACTGCTTCCCCCCACTGAACAGTTTTGTACGTTTAGCTTGCGGAAAGACACGAGCGCCGCCGGAAAACGTTAAAGTTGTATGACAATTTTATGAGATTCTTTCGTGGCGAATAAATGTCTGTCGGTTCCGTATTCAGGAGGGTTGTAGAGATCGCAAAATATTTGACTGGTTTTCAATCCTATCATATCCATTTAACGTTAGGCGCAAAACTCCAGACTTACGACAGACTCCAGGTTAACAACTAATGGGTTATACGAAGAGAATCTCGAGGTATAAGAGCGCTCAGACTAGCAACTGGACAGTCGTAGAAGTCGTCACAGCAGAAGGTTGGCCAACTTTGAGCTGGCAGTTGGTAGTCTGAGCATAGCATTAGGAAACGCTCGCAAGTCAAGTTTTCTGATCTTTACGTTAAATAGAAAGACCACACGGGGACCCAATGCAATCTAATCGTTCGTGAACCTTTGCGTTATGCATTGCGGCTGAACGCATATAAGCTATCTTTCATTGACACAATGACGTCGAGATCACGAATTGTAAAAGCTAAACATGTTCAATATCTTGAACTGTCAGACAGTTATTAAATGGTGGGAAATGTCTAAAAACAACAACAAACAAACACCATATAATTTGACATATTACATTTAACGTTGTAATTCATAGAATAGCTTTGATAACGTAATGGAATGATATATGCGACAATATTATATAATGATGATAACGTTGAATTAAAATTAAAGTACCTAACTTGACATTTAGTGTCCGCAATTTCAAATTAATAAACGACTGTTTTTTTAAAGCTACAATACCGCCACAATATATTGGAACTATAACTTAATTTACTATTGCAAAATACAAAAACAACAACAATAACCTTGGGAAATATTTAATTCGAGCAAATGATTTAAGAACTAATTTGATTTAATGTAGTTTTAGATTGCATATTTGTATTGTGTATTTTCCAATTGCCATAGTATGAGAAAATCGCTCCCCACCATTATACTGTACATATTGTATATAGACATGTATTTATTACGTATGCTGATGAACTGTAACTCTGAAGACAATAAGTACATTTGAAACTTGAAACAATATCAACGGTTATTGTTTGTAGAGGGTTTTTTCTTCTTTCTTTAGCTTTAGCATGGATGTCTGGATAGCTTAGAGCGCATCGTGGTTAGTCTGCAAATTTGCGGGCGATTCGGTGCCATAGGTTCGTGTCCCAGAGACGGCATGGGACAATTTATGAGGTCAGAAAGGATATAATTATCCCCTGCGCCAGTGCATTAATATCTACGTATGTAACAGTCAACCTCAACATACATACAATATATAGATAGCCATACATCAATACATACATAAGGTTGCGGTATAGACGGCCAATATTTGCGGAATTCAAAATAATCCCTACGGAGCCAATTTATATTGAATTACTGTAACCTAGTAACCAAGTGCTTGACATATTAACACAATGCCATAGCTGCGACTTGAATGGTCTACAGGGAAGGTGATGACCTATGACCTTGTGACAAGCACATGGTTGGATGTTAGGATAGTGTGCTGACTGTATTATTAAACCTAAATCATATATACTAAACTTATATGAGGGCACAACAACAGGGGGAATGTTGATATATTAGACAGTTTCAGATGTCCCTACGTGATCTCCCGCGGTACCGGCCTCATACGTGTGACGTGTATCTAGGTCAGGGAAATACGTTTGCACGGGCGTGTGGTTCGCGTTATTGCGTGTAGAAGACGATCCATACGTAAGTTGATACATGTGTTCTATCGTCAAATTCCATGTAGTAAGTGTACATTTAATTAACAATGAAGTTAATGTGTCAAAGAACATAATGAAACCAAAAGCTACTTTCGTTTCTCATAGATTTATATGGAATCATTAATTCAAAGCAGGCATATTTTTAACCCACGTAATGGCCTAAATCTACCTCGGTTTCATACAACAGCAATACAATTTTCATCAAATCAAATAGTCCAATATTTTCCTGTTGAAACTAACAAATTAAACGGACATTCCTGAGGTTGCTGCATTGCAAGATGTTTCCGACTAATAAAATATTTCTACGATTAAACTTACATATTAAATATATTTTCTTGTTTAGAATATCAGTGTCTGTATATTCAGTGTGTTTCTGGTCGTCTTAATTTTTGCAGGAAGCCCAGACTGGAAATAAAATGAAATTTAACCTAGTACAAATATTAGAGCGATCAGAAAAACGTTAATATACAGCCACTAATATTTTATGCAGAACAAATATATTTTATATGTAATTACAATCATTAAACAGTCTCTGTTGGTCGATAACATCTTTAAAATTGCAGCAAACTCAGGAATATCCCTTTAAAAGAAATTTACATAACATTTAAGAATACAGTACTCACAAATGTCTTGTGTGCATTTGTAATAACACACGTCAACGTCAGAAAAATTAAAATCTTGAACTATTCTTTTTTGTTTTGTTAACTACGTGTACCCAATACGTCTGAGATGTGCGCCTCTCACACATAGGCTTATGGGCTCTCATATTTTTATAATTTAATTTAATATAATTAAATTTTCTTTGCGTCTATACACTTTACGGCAATCTGATTGGTCCAGAGGTGCTTTTTTTCCCGTTCATATCTCGATGAACCCAAAAATATTAAGTCACGCCTACTATCCCCCTACTATACTGCCACTTTTGTATGGCCTTCTACGCGGGATCATACAGTGTGCAAATCGTTTTTTCGGTTCATACTTGCATGAACCAAAAAATAATTGCGGTCAATTCTTAAATTAATTTTATTTATTTATTTTATTATTATTATTTTTTATTATTATTATTATTATATTTTTTTTTTTTGGGGGGGGGGGGGGCAGGCTGTTTTTTGCCGAATCTATATAATAACATATATTCATATTAATATTATTGCGAAACAACTATATAGTGTTACAAATGAATCACTACGCATTTTTATATGGTTTACAACTAATTTTGAGGGTAGAATGATGGAAATACATGGTACAAAGGTCTCAGGTTAGCACATTTTGCCCGAATATCTCTTATAATTTTTTTTATTTTTTTTACCGAAATTGAAGTTTTGCTCCAGCACTAGGGAGGCAGTCAGCACCCCCCCCCCCCCCTCCCCCTCCTGTCCCTGTCTCGTACGCTTAAGAGAAATCTTAAATTCCATTATTACGCAGCCAAGTGTCGTGGGAGTGGCGATACCGGGTCTCCCTTCCTAAATCCCATCTATACCATGCCAGCACAGCCAAAACAAATGGCACTCCTGAAAGATATTTGGCTCTGAACCTTTAACTGTTTTTGTCAATGATAGTTTTTTCCCCCTCAAGGTATGGGGATGGAGAGTGGAGGATGGTGATTTTAAAGTCAATGATTAATATGATTTCCTGAAGCCAGTGTACATCGGCGTTAACAAAAACAAGAAAAGCTACAATGAAGCAGACTTACACTGTGACAAAATCATATGCTAAATAACCGGGGTTTTTAAAAAGATGAAATGCTATACGCATATTCATGATACCAGTCATTTGTTTTCAATCAAGGGTGGTGGTGATGTAGCTTATTGGCAGAACGTTTGCCAGAGGTGCGACCCCTTTAAAAGTCGATGATAACTAGCACAACAGCGCAGAAGCCAAATTGGACGATTTTAACTGTTGTCAGGTTCCTGTACATTGTAAATTGATATGCCTTAAATATGCCATCCAACCAAATTGTATGAAAATGGACAGACATGAAATCACTTTAAAACAAAATCAAGATGTATTGCATTTCCTAGCCTAATTGCTTTGCAAATGGCAGACACTACTCTTTTAGCAAACGATCAATTTCCCGCCTCTGCTATTAGAAAGATGCACTTCTGTTGGTTATGAATATGCTATTTCATTTTAGGAAAACAAAATGGATAGAAAACGTTCAATGTGATACAACTGTGTGTTCATCCAACTGTAATACCGTAGGTGCAATAGTATTTATTTTGAAACCTTGTAATTCGCGAAGATTTGTTTTTTATACCTCTCTCGTTGACATACAGATAGTATTTGAAAATAAAACACGAAAAAGCTTCTATTTCCCTTATAGAATAATGTCTCTTATTATTAAAACAGCACACACAGATACATTTCTCCAAACCACTTCCTGTACAGTTCTAATAATGAGTTCAGTATTTATTGCAACCAGAGTGGGCGTGCTTTAACCTTTGTTAAATGAAGGCTACATTGAATGTTTCAATTCTTGTATATACATTTTGTGTCTCGAATTATCTTCTTAGGATGATCAGGTAAAAATCGTGCACTTTGTGATACAAGTATAACATTTGGCACACAGTTACTCTGGCACATACGAGTACATTTTAAAACTGGAGCCCAACCAAATAAAGTCTGTTTTCAAAATGGCCGACAAGCGAATTTTCAATGTCTCATATTTCGGCTAATAATAAAGATTTGAATTTGGCCTTGGTGTCTAAATCTATGGTTTCAAGGCCAAGGAATCCAAATAGGACAACACTGTAACATTATATTGTGTCGGCCATTTTATTTTCAATATGGCCACCATTTACGTTATCATTTATTGATATATATTTTTTTAATATCTCGGCTCGCAATAATCCAATGGATTCCACTTTTGTGTTTATACCTGTGATTTCATGGCCAAAGAATACAATAATAAGAATAGTTTGCATTGTATTTTGTGTTTTTCATGTTGTTTAGGCAATGATATAATACTTTAACAAGGTAATAAACATGTCTGACTTGTTAGAGTGATTTCCCCTTCCATTCAGGAACACGCAGATGCATTGCTTAATTGTTTTCGCTTCCACGGTAATATTAGCAGTCCATTGTCCGGCCTACAGGCTGGTAGGTACAGGGTGGTTCGCAGCCCGGTACTGGCTCCAACCCAGAGCGAGTTCTTAAGGGCTCAATACGTAGGTGTAAGGTCACTACACCCTCTTCTCTCTCACTAACAACACATAACTAACCCACTGTCCTGGACAAACAGCCCAGATAGCTGAGGTATGTGTCCAGGACAGCGTGCTTGAACCTTAATTGAATATAAGCACGAAAATAAGTTGACATGGAATGAAATGATGCATTGCTTGATTGTTTTCGCTTACACGATAATATTAGCAGTCCATTATCAATTCGAGCCGCACGATGCTTTCAAAACCATTCATCCTAGAAGCAGCTATTATAAATAATAGACCAATCAGAAACAATTTCCCGGCCCCTTTTGATTGGTCTGTTATGTAAAGGAGATGGCTTGTACGACTTCACTTGAAAGGAAGCGCAACAACGAACAAAAACGGTTAGTTGATATTACTGAATATCACATCTAATAATAATAATAGGTTTGGTTGGTTTTTTGTTTTGTTTTTTTGTTTTTGTTTTTTTAAAGAAAAAAAAAGAAAATGATCAGATATAGATTCAATCTGAATTTGAATGTGATTGACGTCAGGTATAACTGTACATCAAACAGAATTTCACCACATTAAAGTTCGAAGAGCACTTAACTTAGAAGGTCGCATTAAATAAGTCATGCCTGACATTTATGACAACTTTTGTTTTAAAATGTTCTTTCATTTGGCCAGTAAATGTTTGTGTAATTCAATATGAAATACTATCAAAAAACCATCTAAAGATTTGCTTGAAACATGTGGGTTCTATTAAAACTAGCATTATAATTGTCTTTAACGGATCTAGCGAAAATACGTGTTATGTTATCTCTGAAACTAACAGCTTACCCCCCACCCCACCCCCAACCATTTAACTCGTGCTTACATCCACTAAAGATTCAAGCACGACTATCTTGGGGGCACATTCTCTGACATTTTTCTGATTTACCTACGAACACCTACTGCTCGCGCATTTTGTTTTTCAAAAATTTAAATATTCATACAAATATTAATTACTTTTAAAATAAAATTCTGGGGTAAAACAAAAAGCCTTTCTATTCCCTTAATACTAATATATTCCCCCCAACCCCACCCAAGCATCCACTCTGCGATATTTTACCGCCGCTGGAAATGAAGCACGACAATAAACTCTACTGTTCAATAAAGCACAATGAAACACCTTGCATTCTTTGTTCTCAGTCAAAGTACTCAATTACTACCAACGCCGTTATATGTAGCGACTGTGCGGAATTTACCTAACTGATTATGGTAAATATTGTTCGACAATGGTTTCTGTTGGCACTGCCGAGTTAGTCAAACATGTTGCACAGCTTTCCAGTCCCGCTTGGCCCATGCAATCACAGCAAAAACAAATAACCAGTGTTCTGGTGTTGTTAAATATTCTTTCATTCTTTTGATCAAACAAAATTTGATCTAGCGAAACCTGTAAAAATCAACCGATTGGCGTAAACACACATTTTAGAATTAATTGTTTGTGGTGGGCTTTAGCACAATCGGTAAAGCGCTAGCCTGATGTGCTTGCGTCGTAGGATCGAACCACCTCAGTGCACCCATTCTCTGATTGACCCACTCCCCCCCCCCCCCCCCCCCTCCCCGTCCTAATCAGTACAAAGGCCGTGCTGTCTTGTCTGTGGAAAAGTCGAGGGATTCAGCTCAGTCGGTCGAGTGCACGCCTGAGGTGCTTACATAATAGGATCGAGTCACCTTGGTGGATCCATTCAACTGATTCGGTTTTTTCTCGTTCTAACCTGTGCAACACAAGTAAGGCCGTGGTGTGTGCTTTCCTGTATGAGAGAAAGTGCATATAAAAGATCCCTTACTGCATCAGGAAAAATATAGCGGGTTTCCTCTGATGACCACGTGTGAGAAGTATAATGTACCAGATGTTTGACATCCAATAGGCGATAGTGGTGTCGTTAAATAAAACAAACTTTAACTTTATAAAAGATCTCTTGCTGCTAATGAAAACAATGTAGCGGGGTTCGTGTCAAAAATTACCAAATGTTTCACATCCAGTAGTCAATGATTAATATATCAATGTTTTTCTAGTGGTGTCGTCACAGAGTAATAAACTTTAACGTTAACTTTAATGACTGGTTTCTGAGATGGTACGTTTTATTGGTAGAACGCTCGCTTATGCCTCGGTCACATATGATGCTGCCGCCGCACGGTTCTGCGGTTTGCGGTTTGTAGATGGGATTTTTACAAATCGTACAGCTTTGCGGGCTGCGGAAGCAGTGTTCACAAATGTTACGGGGTCCGCACGGTAATCGTAAAAGTCATGAAATCAAAATGCGTGGGGAGACCGCAAGGCGCTAGTTAACAAACCGCAAGGCAATCGCAAGGCACCCGCACGGTTGTTGCGGCTGCCGTACGATATTTAGAACATCGTACGGCCATCTCACGGAGGCCGCAAGACCACCGTGAGGTGACAGTAAGGAGGCCTCACGATTGTTGCGGCTGCCGTACGATTTTCTAGGCACACCAGACAGGGTAAAAACCATGAGGTCACCTCACGGCCACCGTACAGTGACCTTGCGATACTACATGCGGCGGGGTTGCAGCCTACGGCCTTGCGATTCCCGAACAAAGTTTAACGTCAAATTTAAAAAATCGTATGCCCCTGCGACAAGCAAAACAACTTGAGATCGCCTCAATGCTACCGTATTCTACCGTGCGGCCACCGCACGGTTATGGCAAGTTTTGGGACTTACGGCCGCCGCAAACACGCCGCAGGCCATTTGTGAGCAAGGCATTAGGTAGCGATGGGTCGAACAATCACACCCCATCAGAGGATTCGATAGGTATTTGTTCTATCTCAGTAGCACGACAACATGCCAAACGCCGTTGTAAGTGGTTTTCATTTATTCATTACAACGTTTTTTTTGCTTATATCCAATTAAGGTTCAAGCACGCTGTCCCTGGAACATACCTCAGCTATCTGGGCTGTCTGTCCACAACAGTAGGTTAGTTGTTAGTGGTTAGTAAGAGAGAAGAGGGTGTAGTGGGAGCCTGTACCGGGCCGCGAACCCAGTACCTACCAGCCTTTTGTCCGATGGCTTAACCACGACACCACCGAGGCCGGTGGTGGTTTTCTTTTCTTTCTCGACTCTCAGCCAGTGTCCCATTACTGGTACATCAAAGGCCGTGGTATGTACTGTCATGTTTTGGGGGAAACGCGCATAAAATAGCCATTGCTGCTGTTCTGTGGGAGTAGCTTATGTGGAGACAACGAGTTTTCCCTGTCATACATTAGAATAAGTAAATTCAATTTTGTTTTGTTTAACTGCACCACTAGATCACATTGATTAATTATTCATCTGCTATTAGGAAATACGTTACTGTTTTTCCATTTTAGCACTAAACTATCTTTTATTAACGTCCAACTGACAAGACAGCGCATACTATGGCTTTTGATATACCAGTCGTGGAGCACTGATGGTGATAGTGACGATGATAATGTTGATGATTTTGATGATGTTGAGTATGATAATTATAATCATGATCATGGTATTAACAATACTATTTATACAAATGACAATGTCTAATGCGAACATCTAAATATTTATTTTCTATTGTTATTTTCTGTTTTGTTCACTTTCGACAATGTAGACGTATCCCTAAGGCTTCGATAGAACGAGACACCAGCACAATCGCTTTTTCATTGAAGTCTATATCCAGCCAGATCCCACTAACGTTTTCTACTTGTCAGCTTAGCAGACGTGTATCCATAGCAACTCGACTCTCAGGCTTATCGTCGACGTTATATTTATTTTCAGTTCCCAGTTCTCTGGTTTCAACTATTTTCAAATGTCGGGCACATTGGTCAAACGTAGATTGAGTCCTTGACAAAATTAATACATTTTTTAACCCAAGTTGGCAGAGTGTGTGATGTATTTGCAGCTTTTGGTTCCTTCTACTTCATTAATATGGATTAATTTGAAAGAAGTATATATAACGAGTAATAGTATTCATCATCTGTAACAATTAACCGTAATGACATATTTACATTAAACAAAGAATACGGTAAAAGATACCTAATAAAACAGAAAAAAATAGAAGAGTGGTGTGACATGAAATGTGCCATTAAATATTACTTACAATATTTACAAACGCAAAGAGTCTAATGGCAGGATTCGTATGACATTTGACAAACAACAAAAACAACAACATGATTCATGACGAAACCTAAACGACACATTTGCAGTAAATCTTTGAAACTATAGGTAATATAATCTGGAAAAACTTAGAAACAGCGGGATTTACCACGTTAATCTCTTCACAAGACTGAAATATTGCTTATGATTGTGTAGTCCTTATTGCGAAGTATTATTTATGCAAACACCTAAATGGAGTCGCATTACCCCAGATAAAAACTGATTTAACAATTTCTGTATCATTGGAATGCGATTTTTAATTGTTGACATAAATGAATTGAGATTTGAGTTTGAGGACGGGACCCAGTGGGGAAAACGCTCGCTTGATGCGCGGTCGGTCTAGGATCGATTCCCGTCGTGGGCCTATTGGGCTATGTCTCGCTCTAGCCAGTGCACCACGACTGGTATATCAAACGCCTTGGTATGTGCTATCCTGTCTGTGGGATGGTGCATATAAAAGATCCCTTGCTACTAATGGTAAAATGTAGCGGGTTTCATCTCTATGACTGTGTCAAATGACCATATGTTTAAAGAATTAATGATCAGTAAGCGAATCGGAAATATTAAAGAAATTAGCATGTCACGATGACAGTATTTGCTTATAAGTACTTGGCCACACATGATGTATATCTAGATTATATCTATATTTACATGAACACCAACCTTTGGTATGTGTATAACAATGTTCTTAAATATGTACACGTATCTAATGTATTTAGAGTTTTTGTTATACATATTGCTCTTATAGAATTTTATTTTTAACCCAAGTTGGCAGGTGTTTAATCAGAGCGTGTGATGTATTTGTATATGTTTATTATCAACCATCTTGTCACGTGAATGTTATAAATTGTGTATGTATATATTCATCCTATGTCGTTGTGCAACGGACCGAGTGTAAATAAATTCTTATTCTTCTTGTTAGACGAAAAGACATACAACTGTTACGGAAATGTGATCTTGAATGACGAAGAAGAAATAAAAGGAAACTATTGACTTACATTTCGTTGGTCTTGCTTCACAACTATAGATTACGTATTCAGACATCGACTGACACATAGAAACGATAACACTTTTTTTTTTAAAGAAAGTCGATTTTTTTTTAACGACACCAGTAGAGCACTAATTAAGTTATCATCGGCGTCAATCCCCCCCCCCCCCAAAAAAAAAAAAAAAAAAACCCCAAACAAACAAACAAACAAAAAAACAAAACAAAGCAAAAAACAAACAAAACCCAACAACAAACAAACAAACAATATTTTTTTTTTTAAAAACCCACAAAAAAACCCAACAACAAACAAACAAACGAAAAAACCCTGTAAATCTGACATAAAACGTTAGAGAAAACCCGTTACATTTTGTCATTAGCAACACTTTTATGTGCACTTGTCCACCGACAGGACAACGTATACAACGACCTTTCATATATCAATCGTGTCGCCCTGTTTGGAATGGAGGGGTGGGGGAAGAATCAAAGATTGGCTCCACAGAGGGTGTCCGATCCTGCTACTCTAGTACCGCGACCGAGTTACTAGTGACATCCGCGGTAGATGTTAATAGCCACCTATATAGTGTTGGGGCATATGTCATTCTGTGGGACTTTAATGTTATTTTTTGGAACCATCCATGATTGTAATTGTTCTAGTGTGTAGATTACAAAAATAAATAAATAAATATAGTTCCTTTTTTTTTTATCAAGGTCAAGGTGATTTTGACGTTGTTAATGGTCAGTATCCAAAATCGACTTACTGCATCATTGTGAGGGGTATTGTTTCCTTCAGAACATAGACATGTAGTATGTCGGTGGATAGCTAGTGGTGAGCATTTTTCAGATAAGTCAGTGTTATGTATGAATATTGTATACTGGGTAATAAAACAGTCATTTAAAAAAAAAACACAAAAAAAAAACAAATAGTCATTTTAAATTAAATATGCATGTAGTTTCAAAAAAAAATTCTTTCTCAAAACACCTGTGTGGATTTAGTTATATGACAATATTAACAAATTTATGTTGAAATTATTTCTGTTTCTTGGGAACACAAGGGAATAAAAGACATTTTAAAAAGATTATTGTCAGCATACTATATTACCTGGCTTTAATATTTATATGCGTGCATTTCAACTGAAAGATTTCACTCAGTATTCACATCATCATAAGCATCAATGATAAATGTGTGTCCTTGGTGATAAAAACTATATCAAATGCCGTGGTATATCAAATGCCGTGGTATGTGCCATCCTGGCTGTGACATTGTGCATGTTAAAGATCCTTTGCTACCAATAGAAACATGTAGCGGGTCAGAAAAACCAAATGTTTGACATCCAAATAACCGATGATTAATAAATCAATGTGCTCTAGTGGTATCGTTAAACAAAGCAAACTTTTGTTTTGATGATAAAAACATGCCATTTTTCAATTTAGGTTGCCATGAAATCCAGTGTAGTTGTCAGAATTGAGCATATTTATTGTTATTTACACACTTAATTGCACTGGTTTACATATATCTCCATTACTGCCAAATGAGGCAGATCCAAAATATAAGCCACACATATTTATTTGTTTAATGAGAACGGTGTCCACATTTTCTTAATATGCTTCTTTTTTTTTTTTCAATAGCTGACATTAAAGATTTACATAGTTCATTCTAGACCTAGTTATTTTAAATCGTGTGTGTCTTCTATTTAATAAATATTTCAGGGGCAGCATCAGAATTAATGTCAAACGCAGTTCTTTGGAGACGAGTTATGTCCACGCATATGTCTCTTTGGAGGAAGTAACGTATATATTTAATTATGTTGCAAACATTCACAGGAAGGAAGGAAATTATTTATTTAACGACGCACTCAACACATTTAATTACGTTTATATGGCGTCGGACATATGGTTAAGGGCCACACAGATATTGAGGGAGGAAACCCGCTGTCGCCTCTTCATGGGCTAATCTTTCCAACTAGCAGCAAGGGATCTTTTATATGCACCATCCCACATACAGGATAGCACATACCACGGTCTTTGATATACCAGTCGTGGTGCACTGGCTAGAACGAACAAACATTCACAAGGTTCCTATTACACTGGCTAGTACATTTGACCATTGTACATATATATTGTAGGCATGAACCTACTAACGCATATGAGTCAGATGCACCTAGAATAATATTAATTTTGTAACGCGGGTGAGGTTATTTCGTGGTGTGTCCCATGATAACCATCAGCCAGTGAGTTCCGCTCCTGGGACATATGTGACCATCACTTCTCTTGTCTTTTCTGTGACGCAGCCTATTCATCACGCCATGTGTGTGGTGAAGACGTGAGTTGTCAGTCTGAATCCCAACCAAATGTCCACAATCATTCTGGACCAGCCTTTGTATGCCATTGCAAACTGAGTCATATTGAATATCACTTAAGTGTGCTCTTCGGATAGCTTCATATGATGACTGCAGCACTCAAGGTGCTAGCAGATCGTCTTAACGGTAGTGAGTTAGTAGATAGCCCCGTATAGGCTGCAGATGGCTCTTCAGGAACGACAGACTCCCTTCCCAAAAAACCGTTAATGTGACACATCCCAACCATTCTACGGTAGAAGACAGACATGGTTTATAGTTCATGCCTGTGAAAGACAGTTGGAAATAAAAGTTATGCTCTTCCTCTGAAGAATTTGAGAGGCAAACATCCTTTTTGTACACAAGTATTCTAGTCAACATTTTATCATTAATGTTTTCTTGAACGAACATAAACTAGATGACGCTCAGTCCATTTGCAAGATTTGGCGATACTGAATCACAATCGTGATGTACATGCCGAATTGTGACAGGGCGCTTCACAACGAAGAAAACATGATAAATATTGTGTGCTATTGCTGTAGACTAGGAACATGAGCAGAATAATGCTTCCGTTAAAGGTGGTAGTAGAGATGTAGGCCTGACATATCTCGGGTACTGGAAGGTATATGGACCAGAAACATTCAACTAATAGGAGAGTTTGAGTGATCTACGAAGATCAGTCAAACGTTGGACATTCTCAGACATCGAGAACAGACCAAATACACCCAGACGACATTTCTGATTGATATCATGTCCGATCGAAAATATATGTAGAGAAAGCAGCAAAAGATGAGGCAAGGCCAAGCTACCAATATCATGATGCACAGACTTATTAAGATGGGCGAGAACCAGTATGGAATATTAATGAAGGAATGGCTTGTTTCTCAGAACGTTTTAAGATGAATAACCTTTTCTTCAAATGATCTCTAGATCATAATAAATCCAGAAAAAAAAAACCCCATCATTCTTGAAGGAAGGAAAGAAAGAAAGAAATGTGTTATTTAATGACGCACTCAGCACATTGTATTTACGGTTATAAGGCGTCAGACATATGGTTAAGGACCACATAGATATTGAGAGAGAAAACCTGTTGTCGCCACTTCATGGACTACTCTTTTCGATTAGCAGCAAGGGATCTTTTATATTCATCGTCCCACAGACAGGATAGTACATACCACGGCCTTTGTTACACCAGTTGTGGAGCACTGGTTGGAACGAGAAATAGCCCAATGGGTCCACCGACGAGGATCGATCCTAGACCGACCGCGCATCAAGCGAACGCTTTACCACTGGGCTGCTTCCCGCCCGTTTCTTGTTGGAAGACTGTTATAGACATTTTTTACATTCCTTGTCAAGAACAGGATGGTTCTTCAAGCAGACACATTTTGTATTAGTTCTTTTAAAAAGGAATCTTTAATGTACATATATTTTGTCTTGCAGCAAGGGGCCATCAATAAAGTACATTGGCCCAGGGGTAAGGGGGTTCGGGCATTACCCACGGAGAATGTACAGGGGGAGGGGGTTCACTGACTGAGTACATATGCCAAAATTAATTATTTTATGCAGTCCTTGCAGTACGTTTTCAGCATGGAGATCAATGTACATTTGTACATGCAAGGGTGGGGGGAGGTGATGATCAAATGTATAAAAAGTGTACATTGGGGAGGAGGGATAAAACAATACTGTATATGGAAGGCCCACAATTAGTAGTCTGAAAGACCTACAACCCATATTACAATGATAAGATGGCCCACAATTAGTAGTCTGAAAGACCTACAACCCATATTACAATGATAAGATGGCCCACAATATTAGTAGTCTGAAAGACCTACAACCCATATTACAATGATAAGATGGCGCACATCTCTCCACAATTAGTAGTCTGAAACACCTACTACCCATATTACAATGATAAGATGGCGCACATCTCTCCACAATTAGTAGTCTGAAAGACCTACAACCCATATTACAATGATAAGATGGCGCACATCTCTACACAATTAGTAGTCTGAAAGACCTACAACCCATATTACAATGATAAGATGGCGCACATCTCTCCACAATTAGTAGTCTGAAAGACCTACAACCCATATTACAATGATAAAATGGCGCACATCTCTCCACAATTAGTAGTCTGAAAGACCTACTTCCCATATTACAATGATAAGATGACACACATCTCGCCGCAAGCTTACTTGTGATTTAGTTATTATTTAGTGATTGTACACACAGGACCAGTAGTATCTACGTATGCCCCTATACTAATAATTGTATTTCCATCTGTGATTCGTGTCTTAATGGCAGCACTGCATGTTCAACTTTCAACCCAAAGGTCTGATTTGTTGATCTCTTATAGTTACAGCAACTTACATTATCGTCATCTCTCTCTCCATACATCTCTCTCTCTCTCTCTCTCTCTCTCTCTCTCTCTCTCTCTCTCTCTCTCTCTCTCTCTCTCTCTCTCTCTCTCTCTCTCTCTCTCCTCTCCCTCCCCCTCTCTCTCTCTCTCTCTCTCTCTCTCTCTCTCTCTCTCTCTCTCTCTCTCTCTCTGTATACATTATATTTCCCCTCTCTCTCTTTCTCTCTCCTCCCTCTCTTTTAAAGAAATGCACAAAACAATCAAAAGCAGAACAAAAGCAAAACAAAAACAATTTTTTAAAATGTATAAATTCCATTATAGTATCACACAGATTTACATATATGTCTCCACAACATTAAAACAAAAACATTTCTCATCAATGGGCGACACATCACCACATCTCTTTACAAGACGTGCTCATGAAAAGCAATGTTTGAGAACGCTATTGACATGTGGTATGACTGAATGTCAAAGGAACTGACGTGGGATTTTTGGTGTGTGTGTGTATAAATAAACATTATGTCAATAGTGTTAGCTAGCATGAAGGGTGCGGTACTTACTAGGACCCCCAGTGAGGTGTTGGGGCAATCCTTTGGCTTGTCCCACTCCAACCAATAGCTGCTCGTCCCTGGGATCATAGAGAAGAGACAGTAGCAGATGACCCAAGTCCTGAAATGAACGCATAATGGGTTAAAATGCAGAGATAAGCATAGAGATGGTTAATTCAAGAGGAAATTGCGCGTATAAGTGCAGCATGAATGATTTTAAATAGTAGTGAAGAACTAATCGGATAAAGGGTTAAATCCAGTTGGATTATAGGTTACTCAAGTGTAGAGGTAGCGCATTGAGGATTAATTCGAGAGCAAATGCATATGAATTCAAGTCCTAAAATGAACGTGTAATGGCGTAATTCAAATAATAAGATAAACTGATAAAATGGTCATTCAAATGAGTAAAAGGCGGGCATTTAACTTAAGACAAAGGGTTTTAAAATTTGTTTTGTTTAACGACACCAATAGAACACATCGATTTATTAATAATCGGTTATTGGATGTTAAACATTCGGTAATTTTGACTATAGTCTTAGAGAGCAAACCTGCTGCATGTTTCAATTAGTATCAAGGAATAGAACATACCAAAGCCTTTGATATACCAGTCGTGGTGCACTGGCTGGTCAGTGATAAAGCGCTCTCTTGATACGTTCCGCCCTTATAAAGGGTTTATTCAAAGTTCAAAGTTAGCGTATAAATGCTTAATTCCAATGCTGATAATACATATATAGGCTAAGTGGATGAAAATGTTAAAAGAAATGATGAAATAAGCATATATAGAGTTAATCCAAGTCTCGAAATCGAGTAGATACTTGATCACTTCTGATGCTGAAATATTCGGGAAAGGGATTATTTAAATTCTGACAACACAAAAGGAAAACAACAACAATAATACTACTAATAACAACAGCAGCAACAACACTAGCTACAGAAACAACAACAACATCCACTATCTGTATTTCAAAAGTATTTCTGGTTGTTATCGTCCTACGCGACTCGAAACAAAGTTATTGACGTAGAGCCCAAATACCGAAAAGTAGACCGACGTCAGTTGACCGGCCTCGGTGGCGTAGTGGTTAGGCCATCGGTCTACAGGCTGGTAGGTACTGGGTTCGGATCCCAGTCGAGGCATGGGATGTTTAAAGGTAGGGTCAACTCCAACAAGAGCTTTATGTGTTGGAAAGATGCATACCCGGACCACCAACACATACTGACACTTTAACAAATTAAAAACGCGTAATTTTAGAGTTAATAAAAAACCATGATTATTCCTGCTAACTGGGGGCAGCCATTTTGTTTAGTTTTTATGACGTCCGGTGGGATAGCTTGGGGCGAAGTGACGTCAGCTCCTGACCATCTCCTGTATGTACAGTGTAAACAAAAGCAGTAATTTTCGACAAGGTGCTTCTCTTTGATCAACCTGACTTGTAAAAACAGCATAAATGACGCAATAATATAATAAACTATTTAACTAAATATATTTCAAGTTGCATTAACGGAACAAAATGGGGTTATAGTATTTTTCTCTGTTTAATAATCCAAAGGAAAAATGTACACTATTAGGCTTATTGATATGCTACGTTGGAGCAAAAACGACAACCCACGATACCCAAGTGATGATTTTTTTTTTTCCTTTGGAACTACGTAATTGGTCAGTTCTGTGGTTTTAGATGGAAAAGTCTACTTAATCAATACAGTAATAAACCATGTCCATTACAATTTTAGGGGCGACAGGTAATATTCCACAATACCGGTATGTATTTTTGTGTCTAGACAGCGTCAATTAACTGGCTCGTCTGGTTACCAATCAAATACACACCTGTCAATCAGGAATTACAGGTAGAAGCAACTAACAGCATAGACCAATTAACTAAGAAAGCACTCCGTGTATCATTCCAGTACGTAGGTTAATGCATGGGCATAACATTGTTAATTGTTTCGACTTGTTGTGTAGCCGCTTTGACAATGGTATTTTATTTTGTATTGAATAATAATATATGTAGTACTGGATATACTTATTACTGGCTTACTGGGATGTGTATTATTACAGAACATTGCAATGTATGACTATTTATCATCCCGCAAAAACCAGGTAGATTGTGTTTCTCTAGTTCTAAGGCTCATTCCTGACGTGACGCGTTAAGCATTACGTAACCACCAGCTCGCCAGAGGGCGTACTCACTGAGATTGTACAAAATGGCTGCGCCCGTTATATATAATAGCCGTCACATTTAACCGTTTTATTAATTAACTATACGATTATACGTGTCGATATTAAGCAATAATGTGCATTACATATCGTTAAATATGCATACCAGGCCAAATGCCTTAATTGTCCTCTCCTTTAATCCAGATACCGACTCCAAACCCTGAGTGAGTGCTCAGCAAGGCTCAATGGGTAGGTGTAAACCACTTGCACCGACCAGTGATCCATAACTATTTAAACAAAGGCCATGCTTTGTGCTATCCTGCCTGTGGGAAGCGCAAATAAAAGATCCCTTGCTGCCTGTCGTAAAAGAGTAGCCTATGTGGCGACAGCGGGTTTCCTCTAAAAATCTGTGTGGTCCTTAACCATATGTCTGACGCCATATAACCGTAAATAAAATGTGTTGAGTGCGTCGTTAAATAAAACACTCTTTCTTTCCGACGTCAGTTGTTAGGAAAGTAATATTTCAAAGGGAGGCCACTCGCATTAATTTTATGTCGCATTTTAGTCTGCACACTGTCACTCGAATTAATTTAGGGACGCGTTAATATCAGGATCTACAGTACACAGTCTTCTTTATACATTATGGAGTACGTTTGACGGAAGAGAATCAGCATAACGTGTTTATACGCAGGTTTCCACAGACATGGCACTATTTTTGATACATGTATATATCCATACGTGACGGATCACCGGTTCGCAGGCGGCCACATATCCAATTAGTAACCGATATCAACATCCATCAACTTTGATATCAACGAAAATCGGCGTTTCAGCTTGGTATATATTCCAATCATTCTAAGCGCCAAAATAGCGAAAACCTATAACACAGCGTAACACAAGGTTTCTCTTTGGGTATGTTATCAGAAAAAAATCCAGAGTAACTCTGACTGGACAGATAATAATATTATATATATGTAGAGAATGCTACACGAGTGACCGTTAATACCATGTATCCTGCAATCACTTTTTGTATTGCCAAGATATGATGATTAGACAGATTTTCATATTTTCGATCACTGACCAAAAATATAGCTTTTTGGGACGGGACTACTTTTACACTAGGTATGAACAAAGAAATGTTGTATTGTTCAAACTTACGTATTCTTTCATTTCCTGTTAATTGTTATGATTCTTAAAAACACATTTTGAAGACAATTTGTATTTTAAAAATAAAATATAAATTTAAGGACTATTTTGTTTTGGTGTAGATTATTGTAGGCGACAAAGCATTCAGCACGTGTCGACATACTACTCTGACAAACAGTAAAGTTGTGAAATAAAACAGCTATTTAATTATTATATTTTGTTTTATGTGCATTGCCGTATAAATAAAATAACAGTTTACTGTCTTAAGATATCGGCTTTCTTCTAGGTCTGCTCTGGTTGAATGTTGAATGCCATTCTAACCGTCGCAGAATAAAGCAGTCATCTTAAGACAGTGACCTGTTATTTTATATTTATTTTGCAACGAGTGATGACGTCAACGTCGTCGACGATGATCAGGCGAGATCTGACACAATCAATTGGGGTCGTAAGATCGAACCTCCTCGGCAGATATTTCCCGTCCCATTCAGTGTCCATTACTGGCCAATCAAAGGTTATTGGAAATGCATACAAAAGGTCCTTTACGCTTTCTGCTAATGGAAAATGTGCTATATTTCCTCTCAACTGTCAGAGCGAGTGAAATATACACTCATTGCATACGGAGAGAGAGAGAGAGAGAGAGAGAGAGAGTGAGAGAGAGAGGAGAGAGTTGGAGAGAGAGAGAGAGAGAGAGAGAGAGAGAGAGAGAGAGAGAGAGAGAGAGAGAGAGAGAACGAGAAGGAGAGAGAGGTGGAGCGAGAGAGAGAGAGGAGGAGAGCGAGAACAGGCGTGAAGGAGACAGACAAAGAGAGAGGAGGGGAAGCGAACATACATACATACATACATAGATAATAGAGAGAAAGGAAACCATATATACATATAATAGAGGAGACATACATCTACATATATATATATATAGACCATACATATATATACATACATAATACATACATTATACATATATATATATATATATATATATATATCTATATATATATAATTATATATATATATATATATATATATATATATATATATATATATATATATATAGGCGAGCAACAGACAGACAGACAGAGAGCGAGCGAGAGACAGAGAGAGAGAGAGAGAGAGAGAGAGAGAAGAGAGAGAGAGAGAGAGAGAGAGAGAAGAGAGAGAGAGAGAGAGAGAGAGAGAGAGAGAGAGAGAGAGAGAGAGAGAGAGACAGAGACAGAGACAGAGAGAGACAGAGAGGAAATAGAAAGCGAGACGGGTGACAGGTGACGTTAAAACTGGCTAATTGTGCTCAGAGATGCCTGTAAAATGACATTAATGAAAAAAGAAGATTTGCGACTTCCATTTTATCCTTTTTATAAACCCTCGGGTCATGGATCACACTACTCAAAACTCTCTGACAACATAAAAAAATTAACTCTCGTCTGCTAGCACTAATAAAACATGTTGGAAATCTATTGATTCCGAAGCTTCACGGTGGAGATTAAAAAAACAACTAGATTTGGATGGGCTTATTGAACAAGATGCCATTAAAACCCATCCATCTCGATTCTCGGTGACTGAGCACATTTTTCCCTGTGGAGGGACAATTTATCTCTTCTGGAAAACACAAAAGGTAAAGTGTTAACGCCAGATACACGAAGGCTACAAGACACAAATTAGTTGTCCTGTGAGTGCGGTGATGTATCGACCGTATGCTGGAGTCATCGGTTGGAATGACATAGAATCATAGGTGGAAGAAACCGAATTTTAATCTCTGGTTTTAGACTGAACGACAAAATCAGAAACAGATTCGAAATCAGTCTTACATAGAATGAAAGGTGGAACAAATCGAATTTTAATCTCTGGCTTATACTGAACGACAAAATCAGAAACAGATTCAAAATCTGTTTTATAACCAGGCAGTGGGGCAGGACATAGCCCAGTGGTAAAGAGCTCGCCTGATGCGCGGTCGCTCTAGGATCGATCCCTGTCGTGAGCCAATTGGGCTAGTTCTCGTTCCAGCCAGTGCACCACGACACCAATAAAGCCCATTGATTTATTAATCATCCGCCATCTCATATCAAACATGTGATAATTCTCACATTTTTTATATGAATTTATATGATTTTTTTTCACAGGACATCACATACCACAGACTTAGCCATATCCTCCCCCCTTGTTTTGTAAACAGTACCAAAGTTACTGCTTTAGTATGCCGTGCTGTCCGTATGAATATTCATAGTGTATGATACAGTAAGTCCAGTGCCGCTAATGGCAAAGTGTTATCTATGTGGTGTTAGTGGGGGGGGGGGGGGGGGGGGGGGGGGTGTAAAAATGTTTTATTATTAATTTTTTTAATTATTATTATTATTGTTATTATTAATTTTTTTGACATTACAAACAGGATGATGATGAGATGAATGGTGCAGCGTTTCCATTTCGGTATGAGACTACTTGACAGGGCCGTGTTCCACGCTTCCTATCAGTTGAGCTATCTCGGTATCACCCGAGCCCGAGGTACATGGAACCTGCAGTGCATGTCGGGTAATAATCCCCCACGTGGGGTCATATACTCGGAAGACACACCCGTATTCGCACCCGTGATGAAATTCGGTGATATGGCCTTGCACCTACCCACTGAGCTTAGCGGTGCACTCGCTCTGGGTTGGAGCCGGTACTGGCATGAAAAATCCACCCATTGGCTCAAGTGGGATACGAACCAAGAACCTACCAGCACCAAGTCCGGTGGCATAACCACTACACCACCCGAATCTATGTGGTGTTAGCTGGTTTCTTCTCTTATTCAAGACCAGTGTATTTCTCTTCTACATCAAAATACGAGTAATATTAAATGGACAATGTACGCTAGACAATGCTCAAACAATACCAGCATTTCCAAATCGGTAAAGGGCAAGTTCTGTCATCAATCATCCATTGTGGTGATTGCTGATAATTAATGTTTTATCCTTAGAAACCTTAAAGCCTGGTTCCCATAAAACATATAACCATAGCAAACAGCCGCAGGCCAGACCAAAAAAAAGGTTGTTTAACGACACCACTAGAATACATTGATTTATTAATCATCAGCTATTGGTAATTTGGTAATTTTGACATATTGTTTTAGAGAGGAAACCCGCTAAATTTTTCCATCATTACCAAGGGATCTTTTATATACACCATCCCACAGAAAGGATAGCCCATACCACGACCTTTGATAAACCAGTCGTTGTGCACTGGTTGGAACGAGAAATAGCCCAATGGGCCCGCAGACGGAGATCGATCCCAGACCGAATACGCATCAAGCGAGTGCTTTACAACTGGGCTACGTCCCACCACTCCAGACCAGACGACGTCTGTGTATGTCGAGTTTAACGTCCAAGGTCCATTGCAGATCGTCTGCTACTACGTTGAAGGGACTAGCCTGAGTGTATTGCCATTGTTAAAGGGACGTTCCTGAGTTTGCTGAACTTTTTTTAATGTTATCGACTAACAGAGACTTTGTAACGATTGTAATTACATATTAAATATATTTTTCTGCATAAAATATTAGTGGTTGTATATTAAACGTGTTTCTGATCGTTCTAATATGTGTACTAGGTTAAATTTCATTAATTAAATCCTTTCTGGCCTCACAAATTGTCCCATGCCGTTGTTGGGACTCGAACCTGTGGCAAATTGCGCTCTGAGCTATTGAGGCATCCATAAAAAAAGGATGATCTTTAACTTTAAAATTATAAGTTGCTGTATATCAAATGTGCTTCAGAGGGGGGGGGGGGGGGGGGGAGGAGGGGCAACCCACACTGTGTATGTATGTTTGTATGTATGTATGTATGTATGTATGTATGTATGTATGTATGTATGTATGTATGTATGTATGTATGTATGTATGTATGCATGTATGTATATATGTATGTATGTATATGTGTGTTGGTATGTGTTTTGGTGTGTTGGTGTGTGTGTGTGTGTGTGTGTGTGTGTGTGTGTGTGTGTGTGTGTGTGTGTGTGTGTGATTTTTATAAAACTTAATACAGTAAAAAGAAAAACGTTTGATTGGGGAGGGGATGAAACTACGCCACTGGTCTCAGATCGTTCTTCAGTGTTTATACTAGGTCAAACTTCAATATACAGACACCGATGTTCTAAACAATACACTATATTTAGTATGTAATTTTAATCGTCAAAATATGTTTTATTAATCGGACACATTTTACAATGGCAGCAGAGTGTCCGTTTAAGCTGGGCGCATAACTGCCATTCCGCCATTTCAATAAATATCTGGTGTTGGTGGCGACAACTCGGAAGCTGTCGGGGCAGTTCTTCTTTCCGATGCGAGTACTCATATGTCTGTCATATTTGCGCGCAAAGCTATCTTCCCGCCGACGGCCGACATGTTGGTTTTCTCCGCACAATATTATTTTATTTAAATTTTTCTCGATTAAAATCGTCGTAGGTCTGCAAAGTCGGCCAGACTAATATCGTTCTCGATATCATATATCCACTACGTTGATTTAATCAAGCTACGGCTGGGAGTAACTGTCGCCGGAAAATAAATCTGACTTTTTTTCCCCCGACGTCGATTCTATCGTAACACGACACACATTTTGACAAAAGTCGGAGTGTAAGGTCTGGGCCCCAGAGCTCGACCTTAACGGTAGCTTACGATGTTTTGGCTACCAATTTCTCGCTCGGGCTACCAGATGTCTAAACCCAGTAGTCCGCCGGGCTACTTGATTTGTTTGGCACATCCAGTTACTCTGTAATCAACAAGATGCTTGTAATTAGGGCTACCAGATATCATAACCTGGTAGTGGGCTACCACTGAAAAACGTTTAGGTCAAGGTGTCATACCTTGAAGGATCTTAACATATGTTATAAGAATGTATACTGATGAATTATCGGACAACAGAAGATGTTTGTCAGTCATCGAGTAAAAAACCTTGGCTCTTTACTTCGTTCAACAGCATATTCGCTGAAAAGTGTGCGCGTCAAATCCGTATGTGCAAATCGCTGGCACGAGCTACTGTATGCTAAATAATACGTTTTGTATGTTATGTTTAATTCGGTATGTTCTATGGATCACTGACCTGAAATAAAAATGTATTATTGCGACATCGGCTGTTTAATCCACTTTCACAATAGGACACGTATCGTACGCTCGGCTTTACCATATAAACTATCGTTGGTATGAAATAATTTGCGTCAGAATTATCAAATGTTTGACATGCAATAACCGATGGTTAATTAATTAACCAATATGCTCTAGTCATGTCATCTTGACACATGATCTTAGAAGAAACCTACTACCTTTTCCCATTAGCAACAAGGGATATTTTATTTCAACTTTCCTTCAAACAGGACAGCACATAGCATGGTCTCTGATTTATATGAGTCGTGGGGGTTCTGGTTGGAACTGGAAAAAAATCAATCAGAGAATGGGTCCACTGAGGTGATTGGAATAATGTATAAGTCGGGAATAAGTAGGAACTAGCGACATAGCCTATGTACCGAATTCAATAAATTATAAATAAATGTTGCACGCTAAAGATTAATATGCGTAAGGAAAACATAAATGAAATCAAACATGGTTCGATACGCGAATCACGTTTCGTTAAATAGTTGCGATTTTCTTTTTTTCTTGTTTCCCTACAACGCAGACGACAAACAAAATCAGAAAAAAAATTCTTCTAAAAATCATAGTTTTCACTTCGTGTGTGTTCGGCTTTAAAAGCTCTCTAGGAACATGTAACATCTGGATCTTCGAACAGTTTAAACTCTGGCTGAAAAATCGAAGAGTTACTACTCATTTATAAATAATACGGGTTAAAAGTGCACTACTAGTATATGTTACATTTTATTGGCTTCTGTTGGTTGGAAAACACGAATCAGGAGACTGTTAACCTCGAAGGACCTCATTAATGATTTAAGCGACATAGAGTACAAGGGTAATGCATTTTTCATTGACCTCCATCACGAAGGCTATACGACCAGTATGATATTTCATTAACCCCTATCACGAAGGCTATACGACCAGTATGATATTTCATTAACCCCTATCACGAAGGCTATACAACGTGTATGTCTAGAACGCTGTTAAGATCTAAGACGAGGTAAGAACGAAAGAGATTTTATTTGATGCTGTGTCCTTTCATCTAATCTTAGTATGTGGTCGCGAGATCTATTTTCTTTTAGCAATAAGTCTGCCAGGTCATGCAGAAGTAGATTTGTGAGGGTGGGTAGAGGTGTGGGGGGAGGGTGGATAGAGGGACCAGTGGTAAATGCAGAAATCAATGGGTTAAATGGGATGGCGAGTTTCACTCAATGCCTGATGGAATGTACAGATCGTTTCTTTGTCACTCTTAAACTGGTATTTATTAGGTCTGGTGAACGTCCTATCACTGGGTCACACACGCATACTGAGAAGAATGAATGAATGAATGAATGGGTATGAATGAATGAATGCATGAATGCATGAGTGAATAAATAAATGAGTGACTGAATGATTGATTGAAAGAATGAGTGGGTTGAGTGAGTGAATGAATAAATGGTTGTGAGTGAATGAATGAACGAAATGAATGAATGAATGAATGAATGAATGAATGAATGAATGAATGAATGAATGAATAGGTGTGAGTGAATGCATGGACTGAATGAAAGTTTAACGATACCTCAGCACACAAAATATACAGCTATTGGATGTCTAACAAAAGTAAATGTATAAATGATTCCATGATCAACATGAATATAAAAAAAATCAAAAGTTAATTTAAAACAAGTGTAATGTAATGAACGGTTGAATTTTAACGACATCCCCGCAAAGGAAAATCAGCTATGGGCATGAACGAAGCGAAGTCAAATCAGTTGGCGGAAGCATGGTGAATAATGAATGGATGTCTGGATTTAAATGGAAAAAAAAAGATTATACAATGCATGAATGAAAGTTTAAAGATACTCAGTATAAAGATATCAGTATGAAAGAACCGAATATACACAAAATAATATATAGATGTATATATTTAATTTTAAAAAATAATCTTAGAGTTGTTGTATTCAAACACAAACTATGATAATCAGACCATGTAGTAAGGCAGGTAACGAATAACGCTACATTCAGAAACTCTAATATTGACATTATGCCAAATCAGTTTTACCACAAGGTGGCGCTGCAGACACCCAGGAGGTGCTGTTCAGTTGGCACTATATCAGAAAATATTCAGGGACGCAAATTGTATATGCACGAAGAGTGTTACAATTCTATCACAAAGTGCGACAATTCTATCACAAAGTGTGACAATTCTATCACAAAGTGCACAATCTTTGTTCTTACCCACCTCACTAATATAGAACCAACACCATATACGAGTTATAATTAGTGTCTAACGGACACGAAAGCAGTATTTTGTTTCTTATTTATCGTTAAAGATCAGGTTTGTAATATTTTTAAAGATAGTTTTGAACGAAAACGTATTTACCACTCTTGCACTTGCAGTTAACTTACACGTCATAGATAGTGATCAGTTTCAGTGTAATATGCATGTATACGTCAGCAAAGCAGTCAATATCTGTCGTGCTGATTTCATTGGATAGTGTAATTTTTCCGTCTGGATCATCAGATATCTTTAAATTGGAATATCTTATACTTTCGTCGTGTGGTATCAAAACTTTCGTACCGTTTTCTCTCCGAATAGTGTGTAAGAAAAT
>NC_054700.1:52572940-52632940 GCF_016097555.1 Gigantopelta aegis
TTAACATCAGTACTACAACTCCTATCGCAAAGTATTAACTGGAGACAATGGTATCTTTCATGGCTCATTTTCGGTATAGCTAGGTGTTTCTACAGCACCCCTAGCTTCGCACAAAATTTTAATCCTTTTTTCACAGGTACGCCATACATGTTTCAAGCGCAAGGCTACTTGACGCAGTGGTACTAGACGAAATAAAATTGCATACATGTTTGTCCAGATGAAACTAATTTATGTTTTTTACAACAAACACAGTCACATTTATCACCAATGGCAAGACTTGTTGTATTAACTGCTCTATCAAAAGTTAAGTGCACCTCGAACTTTGACCCAGCGTAATGTTATTTGGTTTAGTACTAGCTACAGGTATTTGATAACTACTTGTATTTCACACAGAATATTATATTCAAAACGTTTGTTATCTTTAACGACGGGGATCTATCCCATACCGACCGCGCTTCAAGCGATCGCTTTACCTCTGGGCTACCTCCCGCTAAAAAGTGATACTATGCATGAACGACAGTTTAACGATACCCAGCATATAATTACAGCGAACAAGACATAGCCCAATGGGCCCACCGACAGGAATCAATCCTAGACCGATCGCGTAAAACGCGAGCGATTTATCATTGGGCGCTTTACCATCCCGCCCCCGAAAATTAAGTAATTAACAGAACGTGGATCACGGTAAAAATAAAAGAAAAATGACTTAATATCCATTTCATTTTTAATCGTATATTTATTAGCCTAGGTTGCACACAAATATAAATTTACGACTGAAATTGTCTTCTGTTATAGTTACAAACGGTACAAATGGTACCATTAGAAATACACAGAAATCAATTTCTTTTGTTTGTACGTGATCCATCTTCTATACTGACGTCATTTGCTGCATGAAATAGACAGCAAACTCCTGAGAACATAAACCGTTGAACAGTAAATGTAAAGTTTCTATGGTTTGCGAATTTGTTTAACCTATGTATATTTAAACAATATATCTTATAACACACTAAATTGTACATTAAATACATTTTTATGCTTAGGATATTAATGCCAGTATAATAAAGGTGTTTTTCGTAGATCTAATGGTTGTACTACATAAATTAAACTATTGTCTACTCCGTAATATCTTTTTTGTTTGTTTTTCTCGCACGTTGAACGTTATGGCTCTGAAAGTGGGTGGGTAAAATTCAATTTGGGCTGCTAAAAACATTAGGATGACCAGACACATTTTAATCGATGTATAGACATTGACATTCTGAACAGGACATACAATATGTTGAACACCATTTCAACTTATTTCCGTGCTTATATTCAATTAAGATTCAAGCACGCTGTCCTGGGCACACACCTTATCTATCTGGGCTGTCTGTCCAGGACAGTGGGTTAGTGGTTAGTGAGAAAAAAGAGGGTGTAGTGGTCTTACACCTACCCATTGAGTCGTTAAAACTCGCTCTGGGTAGGAGCCGGTATCGGGCTGCGAACACTGTACCTACCAGCCTTATGTCTTGATGGCTTAACCACGACACCACCGAGGCCGGTTGAACACCAAAGGATACACGAATATATTTTTCAGCTGTAACATAAAAAAAAAAATGGGGGTTTGCCGTTTATTGTTGTTTTTAGAAGGGATTATTAACACATATTAAAATTCAGCATAATTACAGAATTGAGAAGATTCCAAAATTGAGATATGTTTTGAGATTCAATAACCAACGATTAATTAATAAATGTGCTTTAGTGGTGTCGATAAACAAAACCAACTTGTAATTTTATTTTATTTATTTATTTTTTATTCATTTATTTATTTATTTATTTATATATATATTTTTTTATTTATTTATTATTATTATTATTATTATTATTATATATATATATATATATTTTTTTTTTTTTTTGGGGGGGGGGGGTGTGTTCAAACGTTATAAACATTTTCCCACAGAGTAATACAACAGGCGAGAACAGCAATGAATTAATAAATGAATAGTATTTTCGTTTTTTGTACACATTCACACATTTCGAAATAAATATAATGGAATAAGTATCGCTAATTTACAATTCATGTGCACCTATCGCGAGATATCCGTAGGAAAGTATGATCATGATATACATACCTAATGCTATGATCTGTTAACATATCACAAACACTTACCTCTGTGTCTTTGTTAGGCTCCAAGGCTCTCCACATCCTAATCTCTTGAAACAGGTCAAACTTGGAGAGTTCAATATTCACTTCTCCGAGAGTTTCCGTAATCACGTGACTTTTAGTACAGAGCTTGATTCGCAGCGACATCTTCTGGAGTTTTTCGTACGGCACGTCGGTGAACAAAAACGACTCGTTGAACACCGGGGATTTCGTGTGTTTGATGATCTCCGATGTCTGTTTCTGGATTTTCCCGGGCATGATGGCGAGCTTGGCGAACACGTTCATGTTGTTGTCCCTGCTCTCTCCGCCCAGGTTCTCCGCTTTTATCAGCAGCACCTTGAGCTCCCTAGTGTCCGGGAGGTAGTGGAAGGAGAACTTCAGCTCCCCTAGCGGTGCTTCAGATAAAGGCTGGCAGTTGGTAGTCGGCACGACCAGGTGGTTCATGGAGGAGAATCTCCTCTGTATATCCTCAAGTGGAATCTCTCGGGTGGGGCTAGGGTTGGGCGAAGAGTGTCTCTTGTATGTGGTTGGATTCCCCACTCTCAAGCGATTCCTTTCTCTCCTTCCAAACGCGGGGCTAGATTCTAACGAGTTGCTGGTCGCCTCTGCTGCTTCGTTCTTCCAGGAGGGCACGGGTTGAAGTCCCGGCAAAGAAGACCTTCTTCTGTAGTACTTCTGCGTTCTCCTGCAACTACCCTTGGGAGGTAGATCATCTTCCTTCGGACAAACTAAACTGACAGTGGACATTCTGTTTGCTGGAAGCCTGGCGCACGATGGAACATCATTTGGATGCAGAGAACCTGACGGCCTACGCCCTTCGGGTAAGTCCATGCTATCGCACCTGTATCTAATCCTTAAGTCATTTAGGGCAGCATTGTGCAAATCAAACTGTGGGTTTCCTTTGCTTGCCGCGTGGAATAGGGACTCCTTCCGTCTAGTATGGGGGCTCTCGGAAAGAGTCGTGAATCCATAGGAGGTCTGGATTTTAAAATGAGGAAGCCCTATCGCGGCCACGGACTGCGGGTCAGCGTTTGTGTCATCACCGTCAAGCGATATTATATTCGTCCACGATTTCGTCTGGTTGCACGAATGCCCGGCGAAATCCGTCGGTTCGTGGCCCGGAGACACCGGACACGAGCGAACGTGAATCGGACTTTTCCGGATATGAACTCCCAGACCCGAGAAGGAGCCTCTAGGGGAAACCCCGGGGCTGGTGTGGGCAGAACAAGGCAAACTTGCTTCGCTCGAATTATTGCTAGGAAAGTCCCCATCGAAAGAACAGGTTCCAATGCTTGCATGCCTCGACGAGTCGTTGGAACCTGGAATAACGAATTCCGGGATGTTTTGAGGTGTAACGACTGAACAGAATGCCTGCGTTTCGTTGTTCTCTGATGACTGACTGTAGTGAACGTTGATGTTGGGAATTTTACACTTCGTTAATAACCATTCTTTGACTTCTTTTATGGACTCCATTTTATTTTATATTTCTGTTTTGTTTTTAATCCTTGTTCTTACTTTACGCTGAGAGATTTAAGAGCCAGAATCTGAAAGGAAAAACAAAATGTATATGATTAATTTAAAGTCAAATAATTTATTTATTTATTTATTTATTTATTTTGTTAACTTTTATTCCCAGCCCCTGTTTACAATTAGAAGAACATATGCCAAGGGTAAAACATGGGTTGTGTACATAAAAAAAAAAAAAAAATAAGACAATATAATACTTTAGGGTACTGGCAAATAATTTTAATAGCATATACCTATACTACCTACAGATAAACAGACGCGGAAAAAGAAACATAAAAAAGCAAAAACCCACCCCACCCCCACCCCCACCCCACCCTCAAATATGTACCTATTTTCTAGATAAAGTTTAGACAACCTCTGAAATGAAAAAAAAGGCATATGATTATTTATATCAAATAATTTTAATAATATACCTATAAAAAACAGAAGAAAACCCCGCATACAAAAGCAAAACAAAACTAAATGTGTACCAATTATCTAATTTTAAACAAACATAGCATGAAGTTTGTGCGTAAGTTAAACAATTGTCTGTAAGCTGCCCTAAATTATCCTTGCAGAGTTTATTGTTAATGGTAAAATTCTATTCGCTATCCTATACTGAATTACTAGTATATTACAATTAGGACTTTCATGAAAAAGGCAAGAATGAAACATTACATGCAAATGGGTGTTTTTTTTCAATTAAATTTTAATGCATTTAACACAAATTCGATATAGTGGATAGTAATCATTGCTGAAATGTCTAATATCAGATATATAATTAATTTTGTAATATATGTAAGGTTCGTCTCCAAGGACGGCGCAAATCCAAGTCAAGATAGAGCTATTAGAAGTATTAAAACAATTTTGTGGTCTCATAAATTAACGTGTGAGTGTAGTTGTAGTGCAGGGTTTGTTTGTTTGTTTTTTTGTCTTTTTAATTATTATATAAACAAAAATGGTTTTGAGAGCACTTTTGAAAGTCTAAATAAGAGAGGATTTGAGAAAAGGAAAGAGGTGAATTGTGCCGTGAGAACTTCTGGCAAACACACCTTCCTTGTTTTCAAGAAAAGTAAAAATAATAATCCTAACAACATCATCCATCCAGCCTTTATTCCTGATAGAGGTGTGACACTTGATATTGTATTGCACAATAAGGAGTTATTTTGAACGCCATATTAACAACTAACACACAACAGCCGATGTGTATGTTTGTGCTGGGGTGTCGTTATACATTCCTTCATTCAGTCAGTCATATTAACAGAATCATAAGATGTGAGCATTTCATCAACACGCTAGATCTAAAATGGTGAATTGGCACTCCTTCAACCGATCACCAGACCCCTCCCTCACAACGGTATCTGGATCAGCCACTTGTCATTATTATCACTTCTGGTCGCAGACGAAAATTTGGCAGCAAAGATGCCGCCTGGTCAGTACACCAATAGCAGACGTTAACTTCGAATCGTCTGGAGAACGTATCTCATAACAACCACCTTCAAGTGTTTGTTCAGTCTCTACTCTATCGATCTCAAGTATGACAAACTGTTTCTTAATGACTTCGCCGTAATCGAATCAGTTCCGATTTTCTCTCCCTTTTTCTCACTCAGTTATTTTCGTATTTGTATATATTTAGTTTTAAGCATGCAGATACTTTAGTTGTCAATCCAGACATTGGTTGGTGATTAGTTACAAATGGTTAGTGAGAAACAAATTGGAGCAAGTGGCCTCTCACTTTGTAATGACGCCGGTGTACCCGCCTCTGTGGTGTAGTGGTTTAAGTTATCGGACTTAAGACTGGTAGGTATTGGGTTCGGATCCCGGTACCCAAAGTGAGTTTAACTATTTCAAAGATAAGCACTTTGAAGTCCTCTCTCTCTCTCTCTCTCTCTCTGTCACTCTCTCTCTCTCTCTCTCTCTCTCTCTCTCTCTCTCTCTCTCTCTCTCTCTCTCTCTCTCTCTCTCTCTCTCTCTCTCTCTCTCTCATATCCAACATATCTCACTAACCGACTGTCCTGACAGACAGATCATATAGTTGAGGTGTGTGCCCAGGACATCGTGGTTGAACATTACTTTAACATATTATCTTACTTATTAAGGTCAGATTTTGAATTGGCAGGTGCGAGACATAGCCCAGTGGTTAAGCGCTCGCCCGATGAGCGGTCGGTCTAGGATCGATCTCCTTCGATGGGCCCATTGAGCTATTTCTTTTCTGTTACCCTGTGTATGGAATGGTGCACATAAAAGATCCCTTGCTACTATTGTAAAACACTTTAGCGGGTTTCCTCTCTTAGATTACATGTCAAAAATAATGTTTGACATCCAATAGCCGATGATTAATAAATCAACGTGCTCTAGTGGTATCGTTAAACAAAACAAACAAACAAAGTGAATTGGTATGCAAATCCAGCAACTACCAAGCCAAATTGACAAATTATCATAACTTCAAGTTTACAGTTAGCTGTTTTTCGTTTACATCGTATTGGTGTCTACACAAAAACCTGTATCAATATTGAAGATGGATCATGGTAAGGATAAAACTAAAGTGAATTATGTATATTTCCAACTGTATTGTTCGTACTGTTTGTAATTATAACAATAGTCTTTCAGTCGTAGCGTTTACGTGTATTGGCAAAACTAGACTACTAAATCCACGATTAAAAAGAAAAATAATCATGTTAAGGACAATTAGTTGGAAATATTCACAAACAATTTTCTTTCGTCCTCGCAGTCTTTAATCACATACTTCTCTGCTTGAAAATAGATATCAAACACACGTAAGGGTATGGCCGCTAACCGTAATTGTTTTGTGAATTCCACCAATTACTTAACCACTACGCCGCCGGAGCAATTTTCTTAACCAAGATAATAATATTTGTCATACCATCTTCAGACCATTGGTTAAGGGACCATCTTGTGTTTGCTGTCATTGTAACGTATGTTCGATATACGGTTTCTTTTTGATTACCAAATTACATATGAAAGATGTTTTCTTATTTAGAATACCAGTGACTTTATGAACAAGGTGTTTGTTACCGTCCTAATGTTTGTGATTGTCTTTTCGTTAAGTTGACCCTTCATTCGTTTACACTACGCTGATTTGTTCAGCTTAATTCATTAAGGATTTTACATTTCTAAGAATTTTTTTTATCAAAAATCAATCAGGTTTCCGAAATTGACAGGTTCCGGTTGTATCAGGTATTTTTAATACATAGTTTAAATAAACGAAAATTCAGGACCACGAAACTTGGCCGGTTTTGACAGAATTTTGGTATATTCAAGGTCCTGTTTAGACAGAGTTTCACTGTAGTAGCCAAAACCGGATTTATGAAAAAATATATCTTACGATGTAAAATGAAAAAAAAAGACTTCTATAAACATTAGCACACGACCGCAGATATATTAGATATACAGATACCTGAATCGTGAACAGGAAAATGTATTTAATATGAACGTTTAGTCACCAAAAAGACTCCGTTAGTGGAAAACGTCTTACAATAGCTACCAACTAAGGATAGTCCCTTTCAACGTATACTGTCCGTGTGATACGTACACGTATCAGCTAGGCAGCTTTTAATCATGTATACTGTCCGTGTGATACGTACACGTATCAGCTAGGCAGCTTTTAATCATGTATACTGTCCGTGTGATACGTACACGTATCAGCTAGGCAGCTTTTAATCATGTATACTGTCCGTGTGATACGTACACGTATCAGCTAGGCAGCTTTTAATCACGTATATGTCCGTGTGAACGTACACGTAAACTAAAGCTTTAATCATGTAAACTGTCCGTTTGTAACGTACGCCACAAGATAATGCTTTTACAAAAACCATACTGTACTTTGTTTTACGTGGTGAAAATCAGCTAGGCAGCTTATTAACTTCCTATCAGTAAAAAATACCTTTAGTAAAGAACAAAATGTCAAAAATGTATTTTGTAACTGTAGCCACAAGATAATGTTTACAAAAACCATTTACTTTCTTTTACTGGTGAAAAAAAAACTTAACCTTAACTTCTGCATTCAAAAATACCTTTAGTAAAAACAAAAGGGTATTTTCTTAAACAATGTGTTTCAGTTTCAAAAAACATATATCTGCAGCTATCTGCAGCTATTCGCTGAGGTACACAGTTCTAGCTGTGTGAATGTCAGATTGTGTTAGAGGACGCCATGTTGGATGCCTCGCGGCAACCCGGGCACTTCTTGGTTACACACCACCATTCACTTTTTGCATGCATTTCGGTACAAATTCCACGTCATGATATATTCTGTTATAATGAGGGCAATGACGAGAAGGCTACATGCATTCTAAGACCAGCCTCGGTGGTGTCGTGGTTAAGCCATCGGACATAAGGTTGGTAGGTACTGGGTTCGCAACTTGGTACTGGCTGCCACCCAGAGCGAGTTTTAACGACTCAATGAGTAGGTGTAAGACCACTACCCCCCCCCCCCTCTCTCTCTTTCTCTCTCTCTCTCTCTCTCTCTCTCTCTCTCTCTCTCTCTCTCTCTCTCTCTCTCTCTCTCTCTCTCTCTCTCTCTCTCTCTCTCTCTCTCTCTCTCTCTCTCTCTCTCTCTCTCTCTCTCTCTCTCTCTCTCTCTCTCTCTCTCTCTCTCTCTCTCTATATATATATATATATATATATATATATATATATATATATATACCGTTACACCTTTTGTTACTACTTAAAGTTTCACGCTATGAGCGATCATCAGGTAACCATCAGGTAATCGCTCATAGCGTGAAACTTTAAGTAGTAACAAAAGGTGTAACGGTATATATATTGATACTGGCTCCCCAAGAGGTAGAGCACTATACCAGCCAAACCAGGAAGAATACTGTATTGTATATATGATATATATATATCACTAACGAAAGAAAGAAGTGTTTTATTTAACGACACACTCAACACATTTTATTTACGGTTATATGGCGTCAGACATATGGTTAAGGACCACACATATTTTTTTAGAGGAAACCCGCTGTCGCCACATAGGCTACTCTTTTACGACAGGCAGCAAGGGATCTTTTATTTGCGCTTCCCACAGGCAGGATAGCACAAACCATGGCCTTTGTTGAACCAGTTATGGATCACTAGTCGGTGCAAGTGGTTTACACCTACCCATTGAGCCTTGCGGAGCACTCACTCAGGGTTTGGAGTCGGTATCTGGATTAAAAATTCCATGCCTCGACTGGGATCCGAACCCAGTACCTACCAGCCTGTAGACCGATGGCCTACCACGACGCCACCGAGGTCGGTCTATATCACTAACGACTACCAACTAACCCTCTGTTCTGGACAGACAGCCCAGATAGCTGAGGTGTATGCCCAGGGCAACATGTCAGAATTACCAAATGTTTGACACCTAATAGCCGATGATTAATTAATCAATGTGCTTCAGTGGTGTCGTGAAAGAAAACAAACTAGAACGTTTTCATTAACAAACAATATAAAATACGAAACGATTACAAGTAAGTTGACCTCTGTAATATTTAAATAATCCATTGGTTTAAGTTACTTGTAAGTGTTGTTTTCATTAACAAACAATATAAAATACGAAACGATTACAAGTAAGTTGACTCTGTAATATTTAAATAATCCATTGGTTTAAGTTACTTGTAAGTGTTGTTTTCATTAACAAACAATATAAAATACGAAACGATTACAAGTAAGTTGACCTCTGTAATATAAATAACGAAACTTGTAAGTGTTGTTTTCATTAACAAACAATATAAAATACGAAACGATTACAAGTAAGTTGACCTCTGTAATATTTAAATAATCCATTGGTTTAAGTTACTTGTAAGTGTTGTTTTCATTAACAAACAATATAAAATACGAAACGATTACAAGTAAGTTGACCTCTGTAATATTTAAATAATCCATTGGTTTAAGTTACTTGTAAGTGTTGTTACTAAATGATAACAACTGAGTTCAAGTTCCACCCTTCAGCTGAATGGATCCAACGGGGTGGTTCGATCTAGCGACACAAGCACCTCAAGCGAGCATTCAGTCGTCTGAGGTAATTCCCGCCCCTGTTTGTTAGTGAAGACCTATTTCTTAAACTGGAATATATTATTGCTCCACGGATGATGGGAAATGGTGGTGTGGTGTGTTTAAGGTATCAATCTGCCCTATATGTTCTGATGACGTTTGCCAACCTCGTGTTGGTGTTTAATGTTTCAAATTATGGAAATGACAGGGCGTGGACCAAGCTAATAGTTATATAGATTATTTCTAATGAAACTAATGAACTGAATGAAAACGTGTGCTCGCTGTTAAAGATAGCTGTTTGTATCAACCCTTGTGCCAGAGATAGTGTCACAACAGGCGTGCTTCAACTCAGTTCTCTGGTGGGGAAAATACTGAATGTCTCTCTCTCTCTCTCTCTCTCTCTCTCTCTCTCTCTCTCTCTCTCTCTCTCTCTCTCTCTCTCTCTCTCTCTCTCTCTCTCTCACACACACACACACACACACACACACACACAGCCACGTTAGCTATCACTGAAAATGTTTAGTGCCCCACAATTGGGTGCGAATCCGTTCAGTTTCATTTATACACACTTTCCTGTTTTTGTCCAATTAAGGTTCAAGCACGCTATCCTGGGCACACACCACAGCTATCCGGGCTGGTTGTTCTAATTTAAAGTTAAAGTTTGTTTTGTTAACGACACCACTAGAGCACATTGATGTATTAATCATCGGCTATTGGATGTCAAACATTTAGTAATTTTGACATATAGTCTTAGAGAGGAAACCAGTTACATTTTGTAATTATTAGCAAGGGATTTTTTATATGCACCATCCCACAGACAGAGTAGTACACACCACGACCTTTGATATACCAGTCGTTGAGCAGTGGCTGGAATGAGAAATAGCCAATGGACCGACCGACGGGGATCGGTCTAACACCGACCGCGCATCAAGTGAGCGCTTTTTCCACTGAGGTACACCCCATCCCGGGCTGGCTGCCTAGGACGGTGGGTTAGTAGTTAGTCGCTAGTGGTTGATGAGAGAGAAGTCGGTGTAGTGGCCTTACACCTACCCATTGAGTAGTTAAACTAGGTCTAGGTGGGAGCCGGTACCGTTACATGAACTCGGTACCTAGCAGCCTTTAAATCTCATGGAGCGGGACATAGCCCCGTGGTAAAGTGTTCGGTTGATGCGCAAGGGGTCTGGGATCGATTCCCGTCGGTGGGCCCATTGGGCTATTTCTCGCTCCAGCCAGTGCACCACGAATGGTATATCAAAAGCCGTGGTATGTGTTATCCTGTCTGTGGGATGGTACATATAACAGATCCCTTGCTGCTAATCGAAAAGAGTAGCCCATGAAGTGGCGACAGCGGGTTTCCTCTCTCAATATCTGTGTGGTCTTTAACCATATGTTCGACGCCATATAGCCGTAAATAAAATGTATTGAGTGCATCGTTACATAAAACATTTCCTTCCTTCTTTAAATTCCATGGCTTAACGACTACACCACTAAGTGCGAATACCCCGAGTGGATAAGGAATGGTCTACCCCATCAGGCTGGCTCTAGCTAAGGCACCAATGCCATTTGCATCCGCCTCTGTTTAGGCATGATTTGTCAGTTCTACTAATTACCTCGGTCGCTTCCCAGGGGCAGTTGGCATCTGCTTCGAGCTGAAGTGATTCCTTCCGACATGAACTTTACAACTGGAAGAGCTAATTGAACCAGGCATCTAATTTAATTACTTTCTTGTTCTTATTCACAGCTATAACGGCTGTTCACGCACCGTGTGCGTGTGTGTGTGTGTGTGTGTGTGTGTGTGTGTGTGTGTTTGTGTGTATGTGTACATGTGTGTGTATCTGTGTGTACATGTGTGTGTGTGTGTACATGTGTGTGTGTGTGTCTACATGTGTGTGTGTGTCTGTGTGTGTCTGTGTACATGTGTGTGTGTGTGTGTACATGTGTGTGTGTGTGTCTGTGTGTGTGTACATGTGTGTGTGTGTGTGTATGTGTACATGTCTGAGTGTGTCTGTGTGTGTACATGTGTGTGCGTGTGTCTGTGTACATGTGCGTGTGTGTGTGTCTGTGTGTGGGTGTGTCTGTGTGTACATGTGTGTGTGTGTGTGTGTGTATGTGTGTCTGTGTACATGTGTGTGTGTGTGTGTACATGTGTGTGTGTAAATTGGAAGAAGACGACATTTGTTTTGTTTAACAACACGACTAGTGCACACTGATTTATTAATCATCGGCTACTGGATGTCATACATTTGGTAATTTTGACATATAATCTTAGAGAGGAAACCAGCTACATTTTCCATTAGTAGCAAGGGATCTCTTATATGCACCATCCCACAGACATATAGTCTTAGATAGAAAGCATGCTACATTTTTCCATTAGTAGCAAGGGATCTTGTATATGCATCATCTTGCAGACAGAATAGTACATACCACGGCCTTTGATATACCAGTCGCGGTGCGCTGGCTGGAACGAGAAATAACATAATGGGCCCACCGACGGGACTCGATCCCAAACCGGCCGCGCATCAAGCGAGCGCTTTAATTTTTGTGACTAACAGTAATCTTTTTTTATCTTTATTTCGCTTAAACCATATACATGGTACATGAGGCAAAAACGTGGTTCAAAAGACGAAACAGACCTCTTGAGACTTGAACGAGAGGCCTTCTGGATTCGTATATTACAGACAAAACAGCCATTTTGAATCAACGTTGAATCTGGTAAAGCCGTAAAAAGAGATAAAATAATTTTTCCAATAATTTACAATCGACGTAGCGTTGATATTGGTAAACTTATGAAGGAGGAGTTTTTAAATCTGCAAACTGTTATGAAAAACCCTATTACAGCACGTCCTGTTATTGCATACAGAAAAAATTCAAGTCTCAAGGATATCTTAGTCTCCACACGACTACCCGCCGCCTAAGCCTGCGTCTAAGCTTCTAAACCAGTCCATTTTTCAGCGGTTGGTTTGTTGTTATCCCTTTCCTAACAATCTTTTTTAAAAACAAATACATTGTATTCGGCTGATAAACAAAACATAGTACTAGCCAAATAAACTTAAAACAAGACTAACCGAAAAACAGTTATATTTTATATATCACAATGGTCAATTTAAAATCAATTTCGAATCCGTGGGGCAAAATTACAAAATAATAATTGTTTAGTTTTTAAAAAATTCCTGAACCAGTACGTTCATTCATTCATTCTTAAATACATACATACATACATACATACATACATACATTCAGTGCCACAGGTTCGAGTCCCAGCAACGGTATGGGACAATTTGTGAGGCCAGAAAGGCCAGTGCGTTAATATCTATGTATGTAATAGTTAACTTCAACATACATACAATATATAGATATTCATACATCAATGCATACATATATGCATACATGCCTACATACATGCATACAAAAATACATATACATTCTTATACATACACATACATTCAAGTTTTTATCACATCAGTTTAAGACTTAAGACCTTGTTTAAGACTTTTTTACAGTAAAGAACTGCAGGGATAAAACAATAACAATTGTTGAAATGGGGTTCGTTCTTACCACCGCCGAACCCCTCTGGTGACGCTCTTGGGTTTTATTGCAAAATAATGTGACATTACATTTTCAATTTTTAAAAGTCTGCTGGAGAAAGTATTACAGTCAGTATTGTAATTAGAGGCATAGTGCATTAGAGGCATAATGCATTAGAGGCATGGCACATTAGAGGTGTAACGGGGTAAAAATATATAACACTGTATGTATATATGTTTTATTTTATTTGCTACTTATTTTATAATATTTTATTAATGGGTTATTTCGTTTGTTTTTAGGATATTCGTCGTAGAGAATACCCTATTAGACAACGCCCTAACCTTTCTTTCCGGTCAAATTGGAGTTTAGCCAATGATATTTTATTCTGGTGTCATGTGACATTGGTCACGGCTAGTCCGTGCCACATTCACATTGAACAGCAAGCCATCAACACACGACATAATTCTCAACTATTTCTTGATTATTTTTTCATCTTTTCTGCGACGGTTACACAGGTTTGACTAACATGAATTTATATATTTATATAATTATTGTGCACATTATGTTCCATTATGATTTAAGTATTAACTATTGATAGATATAAAATCATAATCTGTATTAACTATTGATAAATAAAAATCATAATCTGTATTAACTATGGATAGATATAAATTGATAATGTAGTTGACACTAGGGAAAGGTAGTGGTTATAAGTATTTAAAAGTATATTTAATGTAATTTTAATGTATTTTTAAATATATATTCTTAATTTACTAACTGTAAAGACAATAATTATTAAGGTACCTGTGTAACCGTCGCAGAAAAGATGAAAAAATAATCAAGAAATAGTTGAGAATTATGTCGTGTGTTGATGGCTTGCTGTTCAATGTGAATGTGGCACGGACTAGCCGTGACCAATGTCACATGACACCAGAATAAAATAGCATTGGCTAAACTCCAATTTGACCGGAAAGAAAGGTTAGGGCGTTGTCTAATAGGGTATTCTCTACGACGAATATCCTAAAAACAAACGAAATAACCCATTAATAAAATATTATAAAATAAGTAGCAAATAAAATAAAACATATATACATACAGTGTTATATATTTTTACCCCGTTACAGAGGCATAATGCATTAGAGGCATGGCACATTAGAGGCATAATGCATTAGAGGCATGGCGCATTAGTGTCATAATGCATTAGAGGCATGGTGCATTAGTGGCATAATGCATTAGAGGCATGGTGCATTAGAGGCATAATGCATTAGAGGCATGGTGCATTAGAGGCATAATGCATTAGAGGCATGGCTCATTAGTGGCATAATGCATTAGAGGCATGGTGCACTAGAGGCATAATGCATTAGAGGCATGGCGCATTAGTGGCATAATGCATTAGAGGCATGGCGCATTAGAGGCATAATGCATTAGAGGCATGGTGCATTAGAGGCATGGTGCATTAGTGGCATAATGCATTAGAGGCATGGTGCATTAGAGGCATAATGCATTAGAGGCATGGTGCATTAGAGGCATAATGCATTAGAGGCATGGTGCATTAGAGGCATAATGCATTAGATGCATGGCGCATTAGAGGCATGGCGCATTAGAGGCATAATGCATTAGAGGCATGGCGCATTAGAGGCATGGCGCATTATAGGCATAATGCATTAGATGCATGGCGCATTAGAGGCATGGCGCATTAGAGACATGGCGCATTAGAGGCATAATGCATTAGAGGCATGGTGCATTAGAGGCATGGTGCATTATTGGCATAATGCATTAGAGGCATGGCGCATTAGTGGCATAATGCATTAGAGGCATGGTGCATTAGAGGCATAATGCATTAGAGGCATGGTGCATTAGAGGCATAATGCATTAGAGGCATGGCTCATTAGTGGCATAATGCATTAGAGGCATGGTGCACTAGAGGCATAATGCATTAGAGGCATGGCGCATTAGTGGCATAATGCATTAGAGGCATGGCGCATTAGAGGCATAATGCATTAGAGGCATGGTGCATTAGAGGCATAATGCATTAGAGGCATGGTGCATTAGAGGCATAATGCATTAGAGGCATGGTGCATTAGAGGCATAATGCATTAAATGCATGGCGCATTAGAGGCATGGCGCATTAGAGACATGGCGCATTAGAGGCATAATGCATTAGAGGCATAGTGCATTAGAGGCATGGTGCATTAGTGGCATAATGCATTAGAGGCATGGCGCATTAGTGGCATAATGCATTAGAGGCATGGCGCATTAGAGGCATGGTGCATTAGAGGCATAATGCATTAGAGGCATCGTGCATTAGTGGCATAATGCATTAGAGGCATGGCGCATTAGTGGCATAATGCATTAGAGGCATGGTGCATTAGAGGCATAATGCATTAGAGGCATGGCGCATTAGTGGCATAATGCATTAGAGGCATGGTGCATTAGAGGCATAATGCATTAGAGGCATGGCACATTAGAGGCATAATGCATTAGAGGCATAATGCATTAGAGGCATGGCACATTAGAGGCATAATGCATTAGAGGCATGGCGCATTAGTGCAATGCAAAAAGTCGATTTGGATACAATGCGGTGGGGAAATAACTCGTGGTGCATGATTTTACTGGGCGATTAGAGACGGGACGTAGTCTGTGGTAAAGCGGTTTGGGATCGATCCCCGTGTGATGGCCCATTGGGCTATTTCTCGTTCCAGCCAGTGTACCACGACTGGTATATCATTTGGGCCGTTGTATGTACTATCCTGTCTGTGGGATGGTACATACTAATGGAACAAATGTACCGGGTTTCCTTTCTAAGACTATATGTCAAAATTACCAAATGTTTGACATCCAATAGCCGATGATTAATGTACTCTAATGATGTGCGGCCCGACTGTTGTGTCTGCGGCTTGCGTTTTGGGTATTTACACCATATGCTATTATTCCACTGCAACTGGCCGCATGCGTTTTGCAGACGCAATCATCGCACGGATCCAGTCTAGACGCTCTCATTAAAGGCATACTGTCACGGATTTAAGGACCTTATTTCTCTAAAAATGGATAATTCATAAAAATTGCATTAATTGTTGGAAAACAAATCTACCTATCGCATCACTTTAACTGAACCATGATGGAATAAAATCCATGTCAACCCTCTCGGCAATTTTAGTTTTTGAATTATGGACCATTGCCATAATTCAATTATTTTTTACAAAATATCATTAATAAATGGAGTATGGTGGTTATGAAGATGGTTAAATGAAGTACATTTAGTGACAAATCAAATAAAAAAAATTCAGGTAATACTTTGTAAGGCCATTAAATAGGTCAGTGGTCTGTGACAATATGCCTTTAAAACTAATGTATTTCGATTTTGTTTTAACCGGACTGCATGCACTCGCAGTCTGTATGAGCTTTAAAAAGTTTCACCGCTATTTAATATAAATCATTCGATATATATATCAAATTATGTTGCTGAAGATTTCAAAGATAAATACGTTTCCATCTCTCTCTCTCTCTCTCTCTCTCTCTCTCTCTCTCTCTCTCTCTCTCTCTCTCTCTCTCTCTCTCTCTCTCTCTCTCTTGTTTTGTCTCATTTTTCTTCTGTTTCTCTTTGTTCTTTCCTTTCATACCTTAAAACACTTTCTTGGTTGCCTCGTTTTCCTTTGTCTCTATTATCCTTTTCTTTCTTTCCTCTTTTCTTTCACTCTACCTTATGACTGTTTCCCCATTATTTTTTGTTTTAAACATTACAAGGCAAAACTGCAGTATTGATCAATCTTTGCCACAAAATCATATCAAATCAAAACCGTAGACAGTATTCAGAATCAAAATTTGTATTTCTTGCAGAGTGATGACAACTGAAATGAAATAAGTCTACTCTCAGACAACATAGGGTACAACATGAGTTAGGGCCATTAGTCTAAGTGCATCTACAGTACTTGAAGCGCGATTGTCACAATAGTACTCGTGCTGTTAAAGACGTACAGGCGGAAATGTTAGTATGCACGTAAATATTCCCAGGCAGAACTAGAAAATAGTTCGAGAAACGGGGAGGAGGAAGGGACAGGAGTGGGATTTCGTATGGACCTCACAATTTAGGCGTCTCTGCCTGTCTCTGTCTCTATCTCTATCTCTTAACCCCTATATCTGTTTATCTCGCTTTATCGTCCCTATGTGTCTGTCTCTGTCTGTCTGTCTCTCTTTCTTCACCCCCTATATTTGTTTATCTCGTTTTATCGTCCCTATGTGTCTGTCTCTGTCTTTGCTCTCTCTCTCTCTTTCTCTCTCTCTCTCTCTCTCTCTCTCTCTCTCTCTCTCTCTCTCTCTCTCTCTCTCTCTCCACCCCCTCTAACTGTTTATCTCGCTTTATTGTCCCTACGTGTCTGAGTCTGTATCTCTGTCTGTCTGTGTGTGTGTGTGTGTGTCTCTCTCTCTCTCTCTCTCTCTCTCTCTCTCTCTCTCTCTCTCTCTCTCTCTCTCTATCTGTTTATCTCACTTTATTGTCCCTACGTGTCTGAGTCTGTATCTCTGTCTGTCTGTGTGTGTGTGTGTGTGTGTGTGTCTCTCTCTCTCTCTCTCTCTCTCTCTCTCTCTCTCTCTCTCTCTCTCTCTCTCTCTCTCTCTCTCCACTCCCTCTATCTGTTTATCTCACTTTATCGTCCCTGTGTCTCTCTGTCTTTGCTGTCTGTCTCTCTGTCTTTGCTGTCTGTCTGTCTCTCTCCCTCTCTCTCTCTCTCTCTCTCTCTCTCTCTCTCTCTCTCTCTCTCTCTCTCTCTCTCTCTCTCTCTCTCTCTCTCTCTCTCTCTCTCTCTCTCTCTCTCTCTCTCTCTCTCTCTCTCATCTCTTTCTCAATGTTTTCTTTCTCTGTCTGCGTGTGTTTATTTAA
Organism: Gigantopelta aegis; assembly: GCF_016097555.1. Taxonomy (NCBI): domain Eukaryota; kingdom Metazoa; phylum Mollusca; class Gastropoda; order Neomphalida; family Peltospiridae; genus Gigantopelta; species Gigantopelta aegis. The sequence goes on from NC_054700.1 coordinate 52,590,988, forward strand.
TTTTTATTACAACTACAGGCATTTTCAAATCAGAAATTAAACAACTAATTTGGTTTTACCTTTAATACTCTTTCGGTATCTTAATGTACTTAACACAGACATTCTCTTTCCCTTTTTCGTTTAACTTGCACCCAGTAACACAATTAAAGTTACAGACATGGTGCCGTTTGGCTACTTTATTATTTATTTTTCGGCTTCACTTTAACAATTAAGAAAACCCAGTCATGTTATAAATCAATAGCCCTTGTCTGTTACTTCCGGTGTTATGCTAATTTTCCGTTATTGGAAAGATGTAGTTTGGGTGACAACTAGGCCGATGAACTGTGCCTACAATCAACCCGGTGCGACGTCTGTTATGGATTCGTTTGTGCTTTCTGATAAACAAGTGCTAATGAGACCATCAGAATGAGATTAGGGTCAATTAATGTGCACGCGAAATACAGCCGACATTGGGCACATGTTTTATTTTTGGTGGGTTTTTTGTGGGAGGGGGGTTTGTGGGAGGTGGGGTGTTGTTGTTTGGGTTTTTTGGGGGGTCCTCCTTTTTATTATTATTATTTTTTACTAAATATAAGATTTGTTGAAACATACAAAAATGTTTATGCAAAAGGTTGAAAACGTTTAATACAAATGATTAGATAAAAATACCAAATTGATGATTAAATCAAATGTATTTACAAAGACTTTAAAAAGGATTTATGCAAAAACGTAAACTGTTTTTATAAATTATACAAATGATTATCCCCCGTGTAATTATCGACTTGTTACGTCTTTCGTGATCATTGTAACATTCCGCCTGGCGTCTCTAGTTACATACAAAATAATAAGCCATTTCCTCACATTTCTGTCGTCATAACAATGACATTTGAAAGGTGAATACGTAAAGTTCTTCAGACTTTGAGCAATCTAGTTAGGAGTTATTAGACCTGTTAGACCTGTTAGACCTGTTCCGTGTTCTCATTTACGGCGTAACTAGACTGATCCCAAGCTCTAAGCAGACATTCGAGCGTATAATCTGCTTAGCGTTTCAGTATATAATTATTAAGTGTACGTAAGACCTGTCGCTGGAAACAAAAACAACAAAAAAGGGCACATACAAACTAGAAAGACTTTACACAGGAAATTTCTTAATTAAATCTGTAATGCTGTTTTGCTTTGTTTTTCTGTGAGCATGACACACATTTCAAATAAAGCTTTCTGTACTTTTAATGGAAGGAAGGAAATGTTTTATTTAACGACACACTCAACACATTTTATTTACGGTTATATGGCGTCAGACATATGGTTAAGGACTATTGAGAGTAGAAACCCGCTGTCACCACTTTATGGGCTACTCTTTTCGATTAGCAGCAAGGGATCTTTTATATGCACCATCCCATAGACAGGATAACACATGCCATGGCCTTTGATATACCAGTTATCATGCACTGGCTGGAGAGAGAAATAGCCCAATGGGCCCACCGACGAGGATCGATCCCAGACCGACCGCGCCTCAAGCGAATTACTTTTAATGATGACATTTTCACGTGGTTTTATCCATTTAATGTCTTGGAAAATTGTAGAATTGCAAATCAACGGCCAGTCATCTGACTGAGTTATCTATTCATGATAACGGTTAATTGATTGAAACAAAAGTTTGGTTTTGTTTAACGACACCACTGGAACACATTGATTAATTTAGCATCGGCTGTTGGATGTCAAATATTTTGTTAATTCTGACTCGTAGTCATCAGTGAAAGCACGCTATATTTTCCCTAATGCAGAAAGGGAATCTTTTATATGCACTTTCCCAAAGACAGGAAAGCACATACCACGGCCTTTGACCAGTTGCGGTGCACTGATTAATTGATAGTGATGTGAGGAGATATTGTGCTGCTGCCACGTGGGTTAGTCTTACCTATTAGCAGCAAGGATGCTTTTTTCTTGCATACCCGTTTAAATCAATATAATCTCCAACAAATGTTGGAGATGAGTTTTGAGGCGGGTGATTGGCTGTTACGAGGTCGTGACCTGGTCGCTAAAGACATACCATCAAATAAAATAAGGACGGACGAAATTGATTGTTCTGTGACGTGTAAATTAAGCTGAAACTGGTTACTGTGTGACTGTAAGTTAACTGTCGCGCGAGTGCCGTAAATAAGATTTGGTTGGAAAACACGTTTAAATTATTTTGAACATGGTTTTGGAGGCTGTGTAAGAAAGAGAATACTTCATTGGTGTCCGTTAAATGTCATTTATCTTACCACTCGTTAAACACGTTTTTTGAAAAGATAAATGGTAACCAATTGCAACCCCCTGCAATTACCCACGACAATCGGCAATGCCGTGGAGTTTTTAATTTTCCACGGCACTTTTTTTGCCTTGGACCGGCCTCGGTGGCGTCGTGGTAGGCCATCGGTCTACAGGCTGGTAGGTACTGGGTTCGGATCCCAGTCGAGGCATGGGATTTTTAATCCAGATACCGACTCCAAACCCTGAGTGAGTGCTCCGCAAGGCTCAATGGGTAGGTGTAAACCACTTGCACCGACCTGTGATCCATAACTGGTTCAACAAAGGCCATGGTTTGTGCTATCCTGCCTGTGGGAAGCGCAAATAAAAGATCCCTTGCTGCTAATCGGAAGAGTAGCCCATGTAATGGCGACAGCGGGTTTCCTCTCAAAATATGTGTGGTCCTTAACCATATGTCTAACGCCATATAACCGTAAATAAAATGTGTTGAGTGCGTCGTTAAATAAAACATTTCTTTCTTTCTTTTTTTTTTGCCTTGGACAGGTGGGATTTGTTTTTTCCATTGGCATTGTTGGGTTGTGGGGTTTTTTGCCGTGGACATTTTCCTAATTGTAGGGTTTGCCATTGGCCATTTATATATAATAGCTACACTTTTTCGGTTGGCAGAATAGCAGATAACATGGCTTAAGATACGATGTGTGTATCACGCAAGTGCGTAGCTGAATGCTAAAACTATTAACACAGCCACGTTTGTATCTCTGCATAACGCTGAATGCTAAAACTATTAACACAGCCACGTTTGTATCTCTGCATAACGCTGAATAAAACTATTAACACAGCCACGTTTGTATCTCTGCATAACGCTGAATGCTAAAATTATTAACACAGCCACGTTTGTATCTCTGCATAACGCTGAATGCTAAAACTATTAACACAGCCACGTTTGTATCTCTGCATAACGCTGAGTAAAACTATTAACACAGCCACGTTTGTATCTCTGCATAACGCTGAGTAAAACTATTAACACAGCCACGTTTGTATCTCTGCATAACGCTGAGTAAAACTATTAACACAGCCACGTTTGTATCTCTGCATAACGCTGAGTAAAACTATTAACACAGCCACGTTTGTATCTCTGCATAACGCTGAATAAAACTATTAACACAGCCACGTTTGTATCTCTGCATAACGCTGAGTAAAACTATTAACACAGTCACGTTTGTATCTCTGCATAACGCTGAATAAAACTATTAACACAGTCACGTTTGTATCTCTGCATAACGCTGAGTAAAACTATTAACACAGCCACGTTTGTATCTCTGCATAACGCTGAATAAAACTATTAACACAGTCACGTTTGTATCTCTGCATAACGCTGAGTAAAACTATTAACACAGCCACGTTTGTATCTCTGCATAACGCTGAGTAAAACTATTAACACAGTCACGTTTGTATCTCTGCATAACGCTGAATAAAACTATTAACACAGTCACGTTTGTATCTCTGCATAACGCTGAGTAAAACTATTAACACAGCCACGTTTGTATCTCTGCATAACGCTGAATAAAACTATTAACACAGTCACGTTTGTATCTCTGCATAACGCTGAGTAAAACTATTAACACAGCCACGTTTGTATCTCTGCATAACGCTGAGTAAAACTATTAACACAGCCACGTTTGTATCTCTGCATAACGCTGAGTAAAACTATTAACACAGCCACGTTTGTATCTCTGCATAACGCTGAGTAAAACTATTAACACAGTCACGTTTGTATCTCTGCATAACGCTGAGTAAAACTATTAAAGTTGTGTTTCGTTTAAGACACCACTAGAGCACATTGATGTATTGACATTGATATATTGACATTGATATATTAATCGTCGGCTGTTGAATTTCAAATATTTGGTAATTTACTGGTCTTAAACCAAACCCGCTACATTTTTTCCATTAGCAGCATAGGATCTTTTAAATGCACTTTTCCCACATACAGAACAGTACATATCACGACGTTTGATATACCAGTCATAGGGCTCTGGTTAGAATGGTAAAGACCAGATCAGTGAATGGGTCCAGCGAGAGGGTTCGATCCAACGCCACACACACTGTAGACGAGCGTTCTGCCGACGGGGCAAGATCCCGCCCGAGTATAAAGAAAACAGCATAGTCGTCATGTGACAGTAACCTCCCTTGAATCGCTTTCAGGTGATTCGTATTTGATACTGACTACCGGTCTCGGTGGAGCGGTGGTTAAACCATCGGACATAAGGCTGGTAGGTACAGGGTTCGCAGCCCAGTACCGGCTCCCACCCAGAGCGAGTTTTAACGGCTCAATGGGTAGGTGTAAGACTTCTACACCCTCGTTTCTCTCACTAACCACTAACAATTAGCAATTAACCCACTGTTCTGGACAGACATCCCAGATAGCTGAGGTGTGTGTGCCCAGGGCAACGTGCTTGAACCTTAATTGGATATAAGCACGAAAATAAGTTGCAATGAAATTAAATGATACGGACAAATCTCTGAGATAGTTAAACAATTTTATTCCTTTCTTTTCTATTACTCCGTCTTCTTATTAATTTACCATTGATGATGCGTTCGTTATTACCGGTATACCAATATCGTACGATTCAAAAGGTAAATAATAAATACGTATTTTACCGAATCAGCACGAATACACTCGGTACTTTACACACATGTTCTTTGTCAGTCGGAAACTCCAATGTCTTGTCTTTCACTTCTTCTCTCAATATCTCAAGGGTGGGACGTAGCCCAGTGGTAAAGCGCTCGTTTGATGCGCGGTAGGTCTAGGCTCGATTCCGTCGGTGGGCGCATTGGGTTATTTTTCGTTCAAATCCAGAGCACCACGACTGTTATATCAAAGGCCGTGATATGTGCCATCCTGTCTGCGGGATGCTGTATATAAAATATCTTTTGTTACTAATTGAAAAATGTAGCGGGTTTCCTCTCTAAGACTACATGTCAAAATTACCAAATGTTTGACATCCAATAACAGATGATTGATAAATCAATGTGCTCTAGTGGTGTCGTTAAACAAAACAAACTTCTTCTCTCAACATCTCTGAAGTGAATCATATGTTTTGAGAATTATTTAATAAACGTCAACTTATCCCATGTATTTTCTTTATTTTCATAGAAGCGTTCCTTATAAATACTGCAGTAAATAATACATACAGTGAAACTCCTTTAAACCGGACAACCTTGGGACCAAGTAAAACGTCCATTTTCAAGATGTATCCGGTTTAGAGAGGTTCTTTTCTGCACAGATATTTAAAAAGAGACCATGAAAAACGTCTGGGTTTGAGGGTATTCCGGTTTACAGAGGGTCCGGTTTTGAGAGGTTTCACTATATTACTAAATGTAACCCGGAAAATTTAGATGGGGTGTGGTTGTCTTCCACTGGTCGTTCACCAAAACATATGACCGCCATATAGATAGCCGACCCTCACTAGCAGAGGCTATACACACGGCCGCTGTTAAGGCACAAATAATTCGACCTTCATTACCGTTTGCATTAATAGAATTTATCTTTGTATGCACTATTTAGCACGGTGTTAACCTTTAACCACCTTTCAGACAGACGGCTGAATCGTGTGTCCAGGACAAGGTGCTTGAACCTCTTTTGGAGATCATTATGAAATTAAATTAAAATGATGCTGCAATCAATAGCAGCTGCCATCCATCTGCAGGTATCAACAGTGTTAACACATCGCTTAATGAAGATACGCGTCAACGTCATTGTGTATATCGCAAACACCTGCCAGGATCGTTATACGCGTTTCTTTTGTGAATTGGTTTCTAAAGACTATAATTATATACATCCGTCTGGGTCAGTCGCAGGTGGTTTTTCTTTTATCAATATTTTATTACCAACGATGTTACAGTGAGCTGTGAACAACAAGCAAAAAACAATTAGTGTTAAAGTGACAAACTCTAGTTTTTAAACATTGCCACGTATTGTTCTCTATTATTAAAGTCGTTTTCTTTATCACTGTAATCAGACGTTACTTACATTTTAATGTTAGATTTTCAGGTCATCCTGGTGTTTGTAATACCGTGAAATGTTGCCCCCCCCCCCCCCCCCCCCCCCCCCTATAATTTTTAAAACGCACGTACGTCTGAGGAGTTACGGTTATGGAGATGAGCTCTGGTTTATTTTGACAGGTGTCTTGGTTAAGCCATCGGACATAAGGTTGGTAGGTACAGGGTTCGCAGCCCGGTACCGGCTCCCAGTCAGGACGAGTTTTAAGATTTATTCTTTTTTGGATTAAAAATACAATTTCAAAATTATCTTTAGCGTGTAGGAAATTCCAGACCTGAGTCGGGCCCCCGATCTTATAGGAGGTCGACTCGGGATGGGCGTGTTCGAAACTCTAGTGGTATATGAGCACGTTAAACTAGTTACCTACCTACCGTAACGACTTAATGGGTAGGTGTAAGACCACTACACCCTCTTCTTCCTCACCAACCACTAACCAACTAACAACTAATCCACTGTCCTGGACAGACAGCCCATATAGCTGAGGTGTGTGTGTCCAGGACAGCGTGCTTGAACCTTAATTGGATATAAGCACGAAAATTAAGTCGAAATGAAATGAAAAATGAGAGGGTATTTTCCCCCATTTCAATGTCACACACTCTTGTTTCACTCTATTGTATCTTTATCGAGATGTGTTATAGGTTTGTAGATTAACCAAATTTAAACTCCATTTTCACGTGTTGAAACTAGGGTCTGAGACTGTAATATCTCAACCTTACATTTAAAAACAAATTAAATTTAGTTCAACCTGATGAGAGGTTTCCAAACACCACGATCTCAACCTGACCGGAATACACCGGTCCCAAGACTAGAAAGTACAGCACTGAGTTCGGCCAGATCGAGCAGAAAAAAACCCACGTCCACTAGACTGGTTTATGCGCGCTTCACGTTAATCCGAATGGCCACTTTGGGAACCAGTAGAAATAGTTCGCAAACGTTAGCGAAAAACAGCTGAGTTGAGTTCAGCCAGACCGAGCAGAAAAACGTCCGCTAGACTGGTTTATGCGGTTCACGGTAAAGTAATTGACCACGTTGGGAACCAATATAATAGTTCGTGAACGTCAGCGAAACGTTTGCTGGCTGAACTCAGCCCTGGCTGAACTTAGAGCTATAGCATCTTTTTATCGGCTCCAGGGAGGTGTAAGACCGCACGGGCTTGTCTCTCACTAACAACCAATCATTAACCCACTGCCCTGGGCAGACAGACAGCTCATATAGTGTGTGCCCAGAACAGCATCCTTGAACCTTAAATCACCACAGCAATGCTAGTTCAATATTGTAGACATAAAGTCGACATGAAAATGACAACGGGTATAAACAATAAAGGCAAAAATCCAATCCAGAATACCACACTGTGTCCGTTAGTTAAAGTTTGTTTTGTTTGACGACACCACTAGAGCACATTGATTTATTTCAATCATCGGCTATTGGATGTCAAACATTTGGTCATATAGTATCAGAGAGGAAACTTGCTACATTTTTTTTCATTTAGTAGCAAGGGATCTTTTATATGCACCATCTCACAGACAGGGTAGTACATACCACAGTCTTTAATATACCAGTCGTGGTGCACTGACCAGAACGAGAAATAGCCCAATAGGCCCACCGATGGGGATCGATCCCAAACCGACCGCGTATCAAGCGAGCGCCTTACCACTGGGCTACGTCCCGCCCTCTGTGTCCCTTAGATATCATTTATCTTACAACTCGTTATTTGAAAACGTAAGACGGTTTACTGACAATTCGTTATGATATAAATGGCATATAACGGTTACTAATGTAGCATTCCCTGTATACAGAATATATATTTATTTATTTTTAAATAAAAAAAATTACGATAAAGGAGCGTCTGCGATGAGGTGATATTTGGGTTGTGAACAAACACTCATTCAATGGTTTTTGTTCTGTGTTTTGTTTGGATGTTCGAATAAAAAGAAATAAATATTAGCTCTAAAACTACTGGTTCATTACAAAACAGAACATCTTCAAACATTCACAGTAATGAAAACATGACACGTGCCTCACTGAAAGGAGGTTGTAAGAGCATTATTTATTTTAGATGGCAAAATCATTAACACATTTGAACAAGAATCTCTGAATTCGACCTTTTGGCAAGGTAATGGCGGCATCCAAACACCCCCCCCCCCCCCCCCCCCCCCCCGGCATCCCACACCACCCCCCGCACATACAGATAGAGACGACGACGACAAATCTTGAGTTTCCTACATCTTTAGGATTGGCATTTCAAAGACTGGTTTTGTCGTTCTAGCCAGTGCATCACGACTGGTATATCAAAGACCGTGGTATGTACTATCCTGTCTGTGGGATGGTGCATATACAAGATCCCATGCTACCAATGGAAAAATGTAGCGGGTTTCCTTTCTAAGACTATATGTCAGAATTACCATATGTTTGACATCCAACAGCCGATGATTAATAAATCAATGTGCTCTAGTGGTGTCGTAAAAAACCCAACAAACAAACCCTTCAAACATTCTCTGAGTCTCAAAAAGGATACGTGTCTGACTAAAAGGAGGTTGTAAGAGCAGTGTTTGTAAATCTCACCGACGTAACTATTAAAGTGACAGAGCCTAGGTTTTAAACACTACGACGTATTTTTCACTATTAAAGCCGTTTTTTAATTATTTAAATTAGAACTACTTGCAGTTGCGGACCGGCAGTGAGGTACGGACGGGTAGGGAGAACTAAACATGATTTATCAAATCTGATAGCGTGTCTTTTGTTTCAGTGACGCGTAGCCAGACAGGAAAATATAAAATAATAATGAATACATATATATGTAAGAGCCCCCAACCCCACCCCCTCCAAGAAAATACAATAAAATAACACTAGTAGTAATACTTGTACCTGTTTAAACTACAAATAAACCCCCGCACATGCTCCCTCCCCCTCACACACTTTCCTTGCTACATCACTGTTCTAAAAGTTCGATGACCATCATTTAAATGAATGCTGTAAGGGTACTCGAAAATCATCGCAGTAAACGTCTATCATTAGCTGGGAATCTATTTTTGCTTTTTAGCGACAATACCCGATAATGAAAGGAATTTCTTCTATTCCAGTAATAACTGTCACAATTCGTCCTCTAACCACGTTTCCTGTTACAAATGACACAATAACTCCCACTGAATGCAAATGAATGTAGCTCCTCCATAAACGGTACACCTCTTTACTGACTAATAACTTGGGCAATATTTAAACCAGGTTAATAATATTTTCCACCGTGTATCATATTGATATCCTATGTGTGTTAAAATGTTCAACTATGCCGGTCAAATTCCTTATAAATAATGACATGATCACAATTGTATGCCAAAAGATGTAATCACTTAAACTGGTGCATGTGTGGTGCACCGTTGGTCTCATTGCAAATGTCACTTGTTGGTCAAATACCGCCTGTCACATACAGGTAGCCTTTCAGGTGATATTTCCATTTATCTTCACTGGAATGTCTCTCTCTCTCTAATTACTGCCGATTTCTCTACGATTTTTCTAAACGGCGTTCGGTGAGTGTGACAAACTTACCATTGAACCTTGTTCTAGTGAAAAAGGATGAGGATCAAAAGGAATATTGAAGGAATGTTCTGAAACCTATTGCAAGATTACTTCTGTAAACAATCCTATCAAGAAGATTAAATACACTGGATCAACAAGAGACTGAGGTCAATGTGTTAACAGGACGGGAGACACATTGATCATCTCTTTAAGTAAACTAAGGTAAATCAAACTTGAATAAGCTTTTTGACATTACATTTTTTGACATGCAATTATAATGGTGTCACTATCTAAAAGGTACTCTATCTACATACCTGAAATGTTTACATCCAAGTTATTTATCAATAAAGAGGATAGCCCGAGTACTCGCACGGTAAGAGAGCTAGACGGACATTTAGACAGTTATCAACGCTAAGAGAGAGTGCTCATATCTGTCCAAATGTCCGTCTAGCTCTCTTACGGTCTGAGTACTCGGGGAGTACTCGGGGATCTTTCAGGGGGCTGGGGGAGTCACCCGATATATATGTATATATGTATTATATATAAAACGAGTTGTAATATATTTTTACAAAACAAACACCAGAAAATTACTTACATATTGCTTGTAATAGCCCATGCAGCTTAACCTCTGACTCTGAGAACACAAACGCGGATTATTTAACAAGAAATTATCACAATCAGTCAGAGAATCGTCACAAAAGTAGATCCATCGTTACTTTCAAACACGAACAAAAAATCCTCGTAGATCATATCTGAAAAGCAGTAACAAAAAAGTGAAAAGAACAGAAAAACGCAAACAACACACGTGGAATATCCTGTCGCGAAATTGGTATCACCCCGCATGAAACTGTGTCGTCAACTGTGTAGTGAAACGTAGTCCATCCTATTCCTAGGGTCTATGCGCCGGAAACACATTTCATTCGCTGATCTGTCCACGCATCTAGCGTCATGTGTAGAATAACATATTATCGACACGGGAGTAGTATCGACTCGTGGGTTATCGTGCCATCTATCCGTCGTGGCTCTCAGGCGCTATTAATAAGGAAATGCCACTAGCAAGTGGAGTTTGGTTTCCTTTTCTAACAATGGTGATTCGAGCGCAATGCTGATTGGCTAGAACGATATACTAGTATATTATGCTGTTTAATAATTCAAGAGCATGATATATATATATATATATATATATATATATATATATATATATATATATATATATATATATTATTTAGGTTAACTTTAAAATCTGAATTCTTATTCGTCATTGATGTTTATGATAAAACAGGTACTATACCATTCATTTCGGTACAGTGCAATGAATGAATGCCACAAAACCCCTGCGCGAAAATACAGTTCATTCCAATGCTTATCAGGTTCATTTACCTGCGTACAAATGTGTGAGAGAGAGAGAGAGAGAGAGAGAGAGAGAGAGAGAGAGAGAGAGAGAGAGAGAGAGAGAGAGAGAGAGAGAGAGAGAGAGAGAGAGAGACTACTACAAGTTTGAAACTAGTTGTTTCGAAACATGTCCATTGAGCGATTTTTTACCCTATTTTGAGCATTGTTTGTCATCTTTTTGGTGAACATCTTTTACATAATGTAGAAGATATTCACCAAAAAGATGTCACAAACGTCGTTATTTAGTCGAAGACAACGAACATGATATCAATTGGCCGTATTCATAGCCGGTGCCACCTGCTATATGCGCACACCTGATAGGATCACTGTTTTGGCAGTGATTAATGAGCGCATGTGAACACGACTGTTTACAATTCTAACGAACCCTGTCTTGTACTTGTTTAGATTGATCTTCCCAGGTTTCAAGGTGGCAGTTATCCTCCCTCACTAGTCAAGTAAGCAGGATATATCGCACTGCATGTAAGTGACAGGCATCCTCCCTCGCCGGCCAAGTGAGCAGGATGTATCGCCCTGCATGTAAGTGGCAGTCATCCTCCCTCGCCGGCCAAGTGAGCAGGATGTATCGCCCTGCATGTAAGTGGCAGTCATCCTCCCTCGCCGGTCAAGTCAGCAGGATGTATCGCCCTGCATGTAAGTGGCAGTCATGCTCCCTCGCCGGTCAAGTCAGCAGGATGTATCGCCCTGCATGTAAGTGGCAGTCATCCTCCGTCGCCGGTCAAGTCAGCAGGATGTATCGCCCTGCATGTAAGTGGCAGTCATGCTCCCTCGCCGGTCAAGTCAGCAGGATGTATCGCCCTGCATGTAAGTGGCAGTCATCCTCCCTCGCCGGTCAAGTCAGCAGGATGTATCGCACTGCATGTAAGTGGCAGTCATCCTCCCTCGCCGGTCAAGTCAGCAGGATGTATCGTCCTGCATGTAAGTGGCAGTCATCCTCCCTCGCCGGCCAAGTGAGCAGGATGTATCGCCCTGCATGTAAGTGGCAGTCATCCTCCCTCGCCGGCCAAGTGAGCAGGATGTATCGCCCTGCATGTAAGTGGCAGTCATCCTCCCTCGCCGGTCAAGTCAGCAGGATGTATCGCCCTGCATGTAAGTGGCAGTCATGCTCCCTCGCCGGTCAAGTCAGCAGGATGTATCGCCCTGCATGTAAGTGGCAGTCATCCTCCCTCGCCGGTCAAGTCAGCAGGATGTATCGCCCTGCATGTAAGTGGGAGTCATCCTCCCTCGCCGGTCAAGTCAGCAGGATGTATCGCACTGCATGTAAGTGGCAGTCATCCTCCCTCGCCGGTCAAGTCAGCAGGATGTATCGTCCTGCATGTAAGTGGCAGTCATCCTCCCTCGCCGGCCAAGTGAGCAGGATGTAGGCCTATCGTCCTGCATGTAAGTGGCAGTCATCCTCCCTCACCGGCCAAGTGAGCAGAATGTAGGCCTATCGTCCTGCATGTAAGTGGCAGTCATCCTCCCTCACCGGCCAAGTGAGCAGGATGTAGGCCTATCGTCCTGTATGTAAGTGGCAGTCATCCTCCCTCGCCGGCCAAGTGAGCAGGATGTATGCCTATCGTCCTGCATGTAAGTGGCAGTCATCCTCCCTCGCCGGCCAAGTGAGCAGGATGTATCGTCCTGCATGTAAGTGGCAGTCATCCTCCCTCGCCGGTCAAGTGAGCAGGATGTATGCCTATCGTCCTGCATGTAAGTGGCAGTCATCCTCCCTCGCCGGCCAAGTGAGCAGGATGTATGCCTATCGTCCTGCATGTAAGTGGCAGTCATCCTCCCTCGCCGGTCAAGTCAGCAGGATGTAGGCCTATCGTCCTGTATGTAAGTGGCAGTCATCCTCCCTCGCCGGTCAAGTCAGCAGGATGTAGGCCTATCGTCCTGCATGTAAGTGGCAGTCATCCTCCCTCGCCGGTCAAGTCAGCAGGATGTATCGTCCTGCATGTAAGTGGCAGTCATCCTCCCTCGCCGGCCAAGTGAGCAGGATGTAGGCCTATCGTCCTGCATGTAAGTGGCAGTCATCCTCCCTCACCGGCCAAGTGAGCAGAATGTAGGCCTATCGTCCTGCATGTAAGTGGCAGTCATCCTCCCTCACCGGCCCAGTGAGCAGGATGTAGGCCTATCGTCCTGTATGTAAGTGGCAGTCATCCTCCCTCGCCGGCCAAGTACACATGAAAACAAACACCAAACACAACACACTTACATCATTTCCATCATCCAAACTGGAGGAACATTACAGTTAACATTTTCACACACAATCAATTATGGACTTTTATAATCGATCAGCAAATTGGTAGAGTCAATTCAATTCTTTATTCACCGTAAGCATAGCGGCTTATTGGTATGAACAAACAACAATACTAGTAAACATACAATATCACATGTACATACAATTAGGATAATAAATAGAACACACACACACACACACACACACACACACACACACACACACACACACACATGTACATATATATTCTCAATAAGGAGAATGTAAATTATAGTTTTATAGGTAGAGTATTATATACAAATTGACATTCAAATGCAACATATTATATATCTTGATAATTCCAGTATATTTAGACTAAGGAAGTTCGAATTTTAAATGCTTTAAATATATATTTTCCCAATTTACACAATATATTTTTTGTTTTTACTGGTCAGCAACTGTATAAACTTTAGCATAGATGGCCTATTCCAGTAGTATTTCTTTATATAATTTTCTCTTAAATCTCTGTACAATGTACATATTTAATACAAAATGATATTCATCTTCTACATCTCCGCTATTACAATAAATGCATACTCTATTGGGACGACTTATTTTCTTATATCTACCAGTTTCTATTGCCAAAATATGTGAAGATAGCCTTAATTTCGTAATACATGTTTTATAAATATCAGGTATAGGTTTGACCAAGTATTGTTGAGTTTTTAAGTCTTCGACCAAGTATCTATACAAGTTGCCGCATTTCACAGATGTATTTAGCTGATGGTAAAGATTCTGCAATGCTTGGTCAAAAATCCTTTGTTTAATTAGTGATAAATAATACATCGTACTTTCTACCAGATGATCCTGATTGTCCCAAATATAACCAAGCCCCAACTCTTGAAATGTTTTCTTAATAAAAAATACCCAGTTATTTTTATAGACGCAGCTAGATTTCATCTCACTATACATTGTACTCATTATACAATTATCAGTTTTGATCAGTTTGAACCAATATTTCATCATACGATAGGTACGTTCATGCACCAATGGATATCTACCTAATTCAAAATAAATCATAATATCGCTTGTACATCCTTTAACTTTTAGAACATTTTTACAAAAATCAATTTTCGATTATAATCGAGCATCGGAACATCAGTACCCATAACAGCAGTCATGATATTACCAAAATATCCTTTTGACTCTGTCATGTACGCATCATCCATAGTTTGACACCCAATAGTCGATGTATTTTTCGTGCTGGGATGTCGTTAAACATTCATTCATTCATTCTGTCGTGTACATAGATACGATTTAGGTTCGGTAGCAGCTATTCGCTCCAAATGTTCACTCACTTCGAATCGGACAGCCATTCATACTTATCTTTGTGTTTATAACCAATTGATATTCAAACACGCTATCCTGGGCATATATTTTAGATATCTGGGCTGTCTGGTCAGGACAGTGGGTTATTGGTCAGTGAGAGAGAAGTTGGCGTACTGGTATTGCACCTACCCAGTGGGTCGTTAAAACTCTCTCTCTCGGTGAGAGCCGATGCCAGGATTGGAACCCAGTACCTACCGGCCTTAAGTCCGATGGCTTAACCACTACATCACTGAGGCCAGCCTTACTAAAATACGGGGCGGGACGTAGCACAGTGGTAAAGCTTTCGCTTCATGCGCGGTCGGTCTGGAATCGATCCCCATCGGTGGGCCCGTTGGGCTATTTCTCGTTCCAGCCAGTGCACCACGGCTGGTATTCCAAAGGCCGAGGTATGTACTATCCTGTCTGTGGGATGGTGCATATAAGAGATCCCTTGCTACTAATAGAAAAAATGTAGCGGGTTTCCTCTCTAAAACTATATTCAAAATGACCAAATGTTTGACATCCAATAGCTGATGATGAAAAAAAAAATCAATGTGCTCTAGTGATGTCGTTAAACAAAACAAAGTTTACTAAGATACGAGCTGATTAAATATTAACCATCGGTCAATCGACGCTGATTGCGCGGATGAATTAGATTTGACCTTGTGCACTTTTACCCCAATCGTCTCTGTTTGGGAGACGCTGGTGTGTATTCACATACCTACCACTTCCGCTGTTGGCGGAACACTAATAACCGTGATTAACTCTTTCCCAGTCTGGGTTGTAATCTTAGGACCAAAAGACTAATTGACCGTCTACATCTATCGATCGAAGTCCACGGAGATGCGTAGTGGTCCTTCATTATTTTGTACATTTAATAAAAAATAAAAAAATAAAAAATTAATTAATTAAAAAAATATATAGAAATAGTTTTAAAAACCCCATCTCAAAACATTAACCAGTTTTAAATATTGTAGAAATCCTAGCGTAATTAAACTTAATATATTGTTTAATAGTAAAGATTTGTTGAAAAATCATTGTGAATATATAATACAAAGATTTAAAAGAATGCATGAAATTATACATGTGTATGATACACAGTATAGATCAATCTAATTAAAATTAGCTCTACTGGTTAATTACTATTACCTGTGGATCTAACAGCACCCCGTTGAAGCTCATGTCTAGTTCGGGATTATGCCGATTATGACGAAATGATTCGAGTGAATTACGAAGTATGCCGGAAACTAATTTCAATATAAAATTTTATATAAAATTCGTTTCAAGACGAAAAACAAAAGCCGTGATGGTATAGTCATATCATCTGTTTATACTAGTATACAATCCAGAGTTTATTACTGCACTTTTCCTCTGTGTTTTTAATGTTGAAATAGACCAACAAGTTCGCCTATTGCATAAATAGTCTTGTCCGATATTTTTAGAATTTGTATGCTATCGAATAACGCTATAAAAGGCGAAATGTAATTGGTCGATATTGTTATTTATAGATGAAATGTCACCTGGACATGGGAGTCCACGCAATGCTGTTAGATCTACTGGTAGACCAGTTGAGATAATTTTAATTAGATTGAGTATAGATACAATATATAGAGATTGTATACGAGCTTGTGTGTCGTACTGATTTTATGAAACGAGTGTCAAGATTTTTGTATTGCCCGAGCGAATCCTGACACGAGTTTCGTAAAATCAGTACGAATCACACGCGAGTGTAATAATTTCTTTATTATTCATATTCATATTGTTGTTTTCTTTATGAATAGCAAGACCCAACTTAAAATGTTTCAGCCACAACTAGAAGGAGACGACGAAATGAAGGAAGGAATCTTCTTGATGTCTAACAAAGTTATTTGGAAACTTGGTCGAGATAGTTAGAGAGGATGTGTGTAATCACAAATGCTACTCTTACTGAATGGAAATATGATATTTTGTATGTACTCTTTTACCAAGGAAACAGTGTTTCTGTGTTTAAGAGCAGCAAATATCAGCTGCGGACATCCTCATAATGGACATGACAGCACCATCAGCGTTGCATACATGGGACCCAGCAACATCTCAACTGGAGAAGATCACCTTGGCAAATGGTTCTGTTTGCTGAAGAAAGATGATTTCACTTACCAAATGCAGATGGTAGGCTGCATATGGCGGTAAACAATTTGCAGACTGTTGTGTTCTTGGGTCCAACAGATGGGGTCTACATGCCATAGTGTACATGTGAGAGACGATGCTTTATGGGACCACGTCTTACCAATGTTTAGAGCTCATCCAAGATTGCAGTTTTTACAACATGACAGTGCACGTCCCCACACATTTGGGGTCACAATTGCTTTCTTGTGACAGCACAGCATCCAAGAACTGCCATGCACATCCCTTTCACCCAATATGGCACCCATTGATAACGTCTGAGATGTTCAGCGTAGAATACAGCAACACACTCTCCAACAATTGGAAGCAGCCTTGGTGCATGTCTGGAAGAATCTGCCACAAGATTAGTGTTTTACAGAAGACTTGTTAATTCAATGCGGAGACGCTGTACATCATGTATTGCCTTAAATGAGGAACATACGTGTTACTTGTGCGTAATCAAAACTGAAATTTATCAATTTGAGTGACCTTACATTACCAATAATACCGATAATGTTTACTGTTTTGTTTTTGGGGTTTTTCGCCAAGGATTCTTTTTTTAGCAGGGCCGACAATATAACAGTTAAAAGATCCTGTTTTTATTTTATTAATACACTTCAACCTGATTTTCATCCTTAGGCCTGGTTTCGATACACGTCGGCGACCTACATAGATCGATACAGACCAAACACATTGTGTGGTTCCCGTCGATCTGCGTCTGTAGCAGCCCTCCTACATACTTTATGGAAACTAGACTTTATATTTAATTAATGTTCAAACAAAGTATCCTATATAGGCTGTTTGTCAAGTACAGTTGTTAGTGTTTAGTGAGAGACAAGTCGGTGTAGTTGTTGTAGCAGGCCTACACCATGTTAAGCCGGTAAACCTCAATGAGAAGGGGAGGGGTACCAGGAAGCGAAACCAGTACCTATCAGCATTAAGTGCGATGTATCAAACATAATTCACTATTGAAGGCCATATTGTTTATAGATATTGATTACAATTATACCCTCGTCATTTTGTAGGAGGTGATGCTACTGAAAGTGTTTAGGTCAGTTTATTATTGAAATTAATAGAAATGGGGGGGGGGGGGGGGGGTAATTACGGTTTGGGGTTATGTGGCCCCTGGATTGCAATTTTAAAGCTTTTTATGCTCTGAATTTGTATTACATTGTTGGTTTTATTATTTAATTATTTATCTTATAAGAGTTTAATCAGTTTAGATTACAGAATACTCTGATGCCTTTGATTCAAATATCCATACATTTACCCACAATACCTTAACAATAACAGTGACAAAAGTAACATGCCCAGGTTAAAATTAATTACCCCCACCCTGAATAGTTTCAGGTGATGATTGTATTCAAAAACGCATAAATACCTTCTGCAGCTTTCCATGTCAGGTATACCTCAAAAATGGGTTTAAGAACTTGAGCTAATAGGAGTTGTTAATTATTTAATGCAGTCAAGTGTACTCTAAAGGACATGAATGTTTAATGTTTTTGTTTCATTTTGTTTGTTTGTTTTTGCTCTCTTTTTTCTTCTTTTTTTCTTTTTATTTGATTTTTCTTTTGCTATGTTTATTGTTGTTCAGTGTTATTGTTGGGGTTTCTTTGGATTGTTTTTTTTTTAATTTGTTTTATTTAACGACGCACTAAACACATTTTAATTAAGGTTATACGGCTTCATGCATATGGTAAGGACCACACAGATAATGAGAAAGAAAGAAATGTCGTATTTAACGACGCACTTAACACATTTTATTTATGGTTATATATGGCGTCATACATATGGTTAAGGACATAATGAGAGAGAAAACTCGCGGCATGAGTTCGACCCGTACCTCCTTTCAATGGTTAGTGTTAGTTTTAAGGTCAGGCTTAGGGTTAGTCTTAGACACTTTGATATAGAGGGGTACTCTTTCGAAACTCGCTACCTCCACGACATGGATCTTTTATATGCGGAATCCTGCAAACAAGCCAGTGACTACCACGACATTTGTTACACCAGTTGTGGACCACTCGCTGGGACGAGAAATATCCCAATGGATCCACCGACGGGGATCGATCCAGTGACTACCACGACATTTGTTACACCAGTTGTGGACCACTCGCTGGAACGAGAAATATCCCAATGGATCCACCGACGGGGATCGATCCTAGACAGAACGCGCACCGGGCGATCGATGGCTTTAAACCATTGGGTTACTCCCCGCCCCTGAATGTTTACCAATTAATGACCACATTTTCAATTACTGCCGATTAGTGTTTAACAAGATTATGGTTATTTTGTAAAAATAATTATGAATGAATGAATGTGTGTGTGTGTGTGTGTGTGTGTGTGTGTGTGTGTGTGTGTGTCTATATATAAAAACTAGATCATTCATCCCAATGAATCCGGAAACGCGGTGTCCTTTGAGATGAAAATACTCGTCCACAGTCAGTGCACTGGTGCCCGCCTGGTCTGTCGTGATGAACAACCACATGTCTGCGGACGGCAGACCTTCCAGAGTATAGTTGGTCGCAGTTTTTACAAACTGTTCTGAAAAAAAAAAAATTGGTGTCCTAAACCCGTGGGAGCAGACGAACATATGCCTAAACTATAAGAAAATTCTTGGATGGATAATTATAAATTGACTTTCCAAAACGTATTTGCTTAATTTAGCTTCCAGGGTGTACAAACTTTCATCATGACACATTTTAAGTATATAAATATAACTCGTTCCCTTAAAATAACACAAAAAAACTTTGATCATGTTTGTTTTAGCCGTCAAAATAACGAGGTTTTTCTTCAATAGCTTTTTTGTGGTTGAACAAAATCGGGAATTGAGTAAACAGATGGATAGAGTATTCATTCTAGACCCGTATAGCAATATTATTTTAATCAGAAAAGCATTTAGCATGCAGCTGTAAGACAAAATGTACTCACCGTTTTGGTAGTGGTATACGAAGTTCAAGCACGTGTCATACGGTTTAGGTTGGACCTCTTGTGCAGGTATATATTACATAATTATGCATACAGTATACCAAAATGTTGGTAGAGTGCAATATATACATCTTTCATTCAATGTGTTTGTGCAGGAAAGGGTCTTAGGAGGTAGAAACCACCTACGTAAGCTAAAAAATTGTCGTTTTCTTGTGGGTTTTTTTTTTTAGTGGGTTTTTTTTTTTTTTGGGGGGGAGGGGGTAGGGCCCGCTGGACCCACACTGTATGGTTTTTCCTGCTGAAGTCTCGAAACCACCACCCCAAAACAAAAATGATAAAGACAAACATTATTCTGGCGCATCAAAGATATCGATCAATATTACCCTAACATTTTCCAGCATGATTATATACCCGAAAAGATGATAGAACCCCTAAAGCAGATGCCGCCAATGAAAGGCAAGCAGACCAGAGCACACAAAACAGTCTTTGCGCATATCTGTGATTATGACCAAATCATCATTATCAGACGACCATAGGCTGAATGTATAACAATGCTACAGGAACGATATTGGTTTTTATAGAAACACAGTTCCCCTATTTGTACAATCATCAGAATTAGGCATGCTGAAAGACAGACTGAAGAAGTACTTTGGTCAGAACATAAAGTTTTGGCGACTATTTTCTGATGAGATGCCAACTGCGCAGGTCATGGAAACAGCATTTCAATTCGCCTATTCAGTAGGAGGAAGCAGCTGTCATTTTACATCGCTGCATTATAAATGCACATGAGGATTCAAACGAGGAAGCAGCTGTCATTTTACATCGCTGCATTATAGATGCACATGAGGATTCAAAGAAAATGACATGGTCATCTTCCATTTATTTTTTTCTATCTCAGAACGACAAACTTCTAGATATTCTAGTGACCTTTTTCTGTATACACATGCTATCTGGCAGTGATGTTAGGGATTCATCTAACGGCAGAAAGATTAGTTACATGCATAACTCAGAATATATGCCACGTTGTGACTTGTGGTCGACGTAAAATGTTAAAACACCTACATCTTGGAATGATGTTTCACACTCAGTAGCCAATGTATCTCATATATTCTTGGATTGACTGTCAGACATTGAAACTGTCAACATCCTAAATCACTTTGTCCACTGTGTGTCCTAACGCCTGCTATATGCCTTCACACTCTTTAGTATATCAATTTTATTTATAATTCGCCAATATCGCAAATTAATAACCATGATAGAGTAAGGATATGTCATTCCGCGCGACAAATTAACTCTGACATTATTAGTTGGCGTGTGTGGGGGGGAGGGGAGGTGAGTTGAGTGGAGGGGGGTTGGTGGGGTTGGGTGTCTGTGTGTGTATCTTGTTTTGTTTTGTTTTGCTTCTTTTGTATGTTTTTTTGGATGTTTTGGAGTCAAGAAAATTATGTATAATATATACTTTTCAAAATAAGTAGGAGAACCTGAAATATTAATGTTAATATCAACTATTAGACTGAACATACGTTTTGACCACAGACATCCTAGTAAAGAACGTTCAGGTCTGTTTATCAACACACCGAAACACATTCCATAGTTTGCACATGCATCACGCAGTTGCCCCTTACACGTGCGTGAGGTGTCATTCTCGATTTTGATCATTTTCAGGAAGGTCCATCAATCACTGTGGAACATTCATTTCTGTTAATCTTTTTCATTCTTTTCATCATACAGTTGTTATTGTTTTGTTTTTAGTCATTTTTATTGTTTGAATTTGCGATTTACTGATAAAAAAACCCCGTCAAATTTCAAATTTCACTTCTGACCCCAATCGTCCTTTAAGACCTTTGGTGGTCATAAAATCTACTGTAATACTGAACTACCGGTTGTAATGTTTGCCCAATTAATTCACTATTATCATATAACCATTCCCCACAGAAAGAAATGTTTTATTTATTTAACGACGCCCTCAACACATTTTATTTACGGTTATATTGCGTCAGACATATGGTTAAGGACCACACAGAGTTTGAGAGGAAACCTGCTGTCGCAACTACATGGGCTACTCTTTCCGAATAACAGTAAGGGATCTTTTATTTGCGCTTCCCACAAGCAGGATAGCACAAACCATGGCCTTTGTTAAACCAGTTATGGATCACTGGTCGGTGCAAGTGGTTTACACCAACCCATTGAGCCTTGCGGAGCACTCACTCAGGGTTTGGAGTCGGTATCTGGATTAAAATCCCATTCCTCGACTGGGATCCGAACCCAGTACCTACCAGCCCGTAGACCGGTGGCCTAACCACGACGCCACCGAAGCCGGTATTCCCCACAGCTGATATACCTTACAATTTTGGCAATTATAAATTCTTATTAAAATGCCCCTACTTTTTTAAAGAATATATTATCTATATAATGAGTATAGTTTATTAGTTTTTTCTTTTGTTTACTTAGGAGCGGAATGTAGCTCAAGCGGTAGCGTGTCCGCCTGTGAAGCGGTCGGTCATCGGATCGATCCTCCTCAGTAGACCCATTTGCAGTTTGGGCTATTTTTCGCTCCAACCAGTGGTCCACAACTGGTTCACCAAAGGCCGTGGTATGTGCTGTACTGCCTGTAGGAAAGTGCATATAAAAGACCCCTTGCTGCTTATCGGAAAGAGTAGCCTATGTGGCGGCAGCGGGTTTCCTCTAAAAGAAATATGTCACAATGACCATGTTTGACATCCAATAGCCGATGATAAGATAAAAATCAATGTGCTCTAGTGGCGTCGTTAAATAAAACAAACAAACAAAACATTTTGTTTTCTTTGATCTACCCTTTGTTCGCTCCTTCCTAGAAGATCCATCGTTCCTTTCTTTATATACAATGCTCTACAACTAGTATATCAAAGGCTGTTGTATGGGAACACATCGTCATCACTACGTGTAGATTATTACCATTCTTGTAGATCATCACAACTTCTTGTAGATAACCATCACTGTTTGTAGATCGTCATCACTGTTTGTAGATCGTCATCACTATGTGTAGATTATTACCATTCTTGTAGATCATCACAACTTCTTGTAGATAACCGTCACTGTTTGTATATCGTCATCACTGTTTGTAGATCGTCATCACTACGTGTAGATTATTACCTTTCTTGTAGATCATCACAACTTCTTGTAGATAACCATCACTGTTTGTAGATCGTCATCACTACGTGTAGATTATTACCATTCTTGTAGATCATCACAACTTCTTGTATATAACCATCACTGTTTGTAGATCGTCATCACTGTTTTTAGATCGTCATCACTACGTGTAGATTATTACCATTCTTGTAGATCATCACAACTTCTTGTAGATAACCATCACTGTTTGTAGATCGTCATCACTGTTTGTAGCTCGTCATCACTACTTGTAGATAGTCATCACTGTTTGTAGATCGCCATCACTACTTGTAGATCGTCATCACTACTTGTAGATTATCATCACTACTTGTAGATCGTCATCACTTCTTGTATACTAGTATTTCCATTACTGCTTGTTTACCTTGTTTCCATTGCTTTCGGCGTCATATCAGTGTTTACTACCCGTTACCATTGCATACCGCCCATCATCAGCCAGCCATACCTATTTATAGTACGCCATCACTATTAGTGTTTCTAGGTTGTCAATTCTCAGCTGGCCTACAATAACTAATATTGCAATTTAAAAAAAAAATCACAGCATAACATTAACAGTTCTTTCTCTTGCTAGGCTATAAAAATACACTTCTATAGTAAAATAGGCACGTTTTAGTATTTTCAGGAGTCGGAGGTAACCGGTTACACTACATCAACATTGTGTACAGCCCTTGATCATTGTTTACAATCCGTCATTAGGTACACCCCATGGCAAATGACTGCAGCAATGATGGGGGCTGTATGCAATGGTGAAGGGTGGCTGTAAGCTGCAGTGGAGTTCTATAATCAATATTGGGGATGTAAGCAGTGATGACGTATTACAAGCAGAGAAGACTTGCTGTATGTTATCAGTGATCACACCCCTACCATTGCGTACATCACTCCACCATTGTGTATAGCAAATAGGCATTGCTTACGTTTCTCCATCATTGCTTACAACTCTTCATCAGTGCTTACAACTCTTCATCATTGCTTACAACTCTTCATCATTGCTTACAACTCTTCATCGGTGCTTACAACCGTCCACCATACAAACAGTACACCATTGCTTAAAACGCTTTATAATTGCTTTGATACCACCTATACTACTTATATCCCACCACCATTGCTTAAAACGCTTTATAATTGCTTTGATACCACCTATGCTACTTACATCCCACCACCATTGCTCAAAACGCTTTATAATTGCTTTGATACCACATATACTACTTACATCCCACCAACATTGCTTAAAACGCTTTATAATTGCTTTGATACCACATACACTACTTACATCCCACCACCATTGCTTAAAACGCTTTATAATTGCTTTGATACCACCTATACTACTTACATTCCACCACCATTGCTTAAAACGCTTTATAATTGCTTTGATACCACCTATACTACTTACATTCCACCACCATTGCTTCCAGTATGTGATTGTTGCTTACAGATTGTAACCATAGGATACAGCATTTCACCATTGCAACTCGCCATCATTGTTTACATCTCTCAGACCTTACTTACAGCATCTCTTCATTTTCACAGCCCTCCACCATTGAGTTATAGCATCCACCTTTGTTTAATCTACCATCATTATTTACATCATCCCACCATGGTTTAAATCCACCACCATTACTTACATCATCCAACCATTGTTTAAATCTCCCACCATTACTTACAGCATCGCACCATTGTTTAAGTACCCCACCACTGTTTAAATTCCCCACCATTACATACAGCATCCCACCATTGTTTAAATCCCCCACCATTACTTACATCATCCCACAATTGTTTAAATCCACCACCATTATTTACATCATCCCACCATTGTTTAAATCCACCACCATTACTTACAGCATCCCACCTTTGTTTAATCCACCACCATTACTTACATCATCCCACCATTGTTTAATCCACCACCATTACCTACAGCATCCCACCTTTGTTTAATCCACCACCATTACTTACAGCATCCCACCTTTGTTTAATCTACCACCATTACTTACATCTTTCCACCATTGTTTAATCCACCACCATTACTTACAGCATCCCACCATTGTTTAATCCACCACCATTACTTACATCTTTCCACCATTGTTTAATCCACCACCATTACTTACAGCATCCCACCATTGTTTAATCCACCACCATTACTTACATCATCCCACCATTGTTTAATCCACCACCATTACCTACAGCATCCCACCTTTGTTTAATCCATCACCATTACTTACAGCATCCCACCATTGTTTAATCCACCACCATTACTTACATCTTTCCACCATTGTTTAATCCACCACCATTACTTACATCATCCCACCTTTGTTTAATCCACCACCATTACTTACAGCATCCCACCTTTGTTTAATCTACCACCATTACTTACATCTTTCCACCATTGTTTAATCCACCACCATTACTAACATCATCCCACCATTGTTTAAATCCCCCATCATTACTTACATCATCCCACCATTGTTTAATCTGCCACCATTACTAACATCATCCCACCATTGTTTAATCCACCACCATTACTAACATCATCCCACCATTGTTTAAATCCCCCATCATTACTTACATCTTTCCACCTTTGTTTAATCCACCACCATTAATTACATCATCCAACCATTGTTTAATCCACCACCATTACTTACATCTTTCCACCATTGTTTAATCCACCACCATTACTTACATCATCCCACAATTGTTTAAATCCACCACCATTATTTACATCATCCCACCATTGTTTAAATCCACCACCATTACTAACATCATCCCACCATTGTTTAATCCACCACCATTACTTACAGCATCCCACCTTTGTTTAATCCACCACCATTACTTACATCATCCCACCATTGTTTAATCCACCACCATTACTTACATCTTTCCACCATTGTTTAATCCACCACCATTACTTACATCATCCCACAATTGTTTAAATCCACCACCATTATTTACATCATCCCACCATTGTTTAAATCCACCACCATTACTTACAGCATCCCACCTTTGTTTAATCCACCACCATTACTTACAGCATCCCACCTTTGTTTAATCCACCACCATTACTTACATCTTTCCACCATTGTTTAATCCACCACCATTACTTACATCTTTCCACCATTGTTTAATCCACCACCATTACTTACATCATCCCACAATTGTTTAAATCCACCACCATTATTTACATCATCCCACCATTGTTTAAATCCACCACCATTACTTACAGCATCCCACCTTTGTTTAATCCACCACCATTACTTACAGCATCCCACCTTTGTTTAATCCACCACCATTACTTACATCTTTCCACCATTGTTTAATCCACCACCAATACTAACATCATCCCACCATTGTTTAAATCCCCCATCATTACTTACATCATCCCACCATTGTTTAATCTGCCACCATTACTTACATCTTTCCACCTTTGTTTAATCCACCACCATTAATTACATCATCCAACCATTGTTTAATCCACCACCATTACTTACATCTTTCCACCATTGTTTAATCCACCACCATTACTTACATCATCACACCTTTGTTTAATCCACCACCATTACTTACATCTTTCTACCATTGTTTAATCTGCCACCATTACTAACATCATCCAACCATTGTTTAAATCCACCACCATTACTTACAGCATCCCACCATTGTTTACAGCTCATTAGCATTGCTTACAACCTTTCATCACTGCTTACAGCATTCCACCATTGTTTACAACTCATTGCATTGCTTACAGCCCCTCCATCACTGCTTACAGCATTCCACCATTGTTTACAACTCATTAGTATTGCTTACAACCTTCCATCACTGCTTACAGCATTCCATCATTGTTTACAACTCATTAGCATTGCTTACAACCCTCCATCACTGCTTACAACATCCCACCATTGTTTGCAGCTCATTAGCATTGCCTACAACCTTCCATCAGTGCTTACAGCATTCCACCATTGTTTACAACTCATTAGCATTGCCTACAACCTTCCATCAGTGCTTACAGCATTCCACCATTGTTTACAGCTCATTAGCATTGCCTACAACCTTCCATCACTGCTTACAGCCCTCCATCACTGCTTACAGCATTCCACCATTGGTTACAGCTCATTAGCATTGCTTACAACCTTCCATCATTGTTTACAACCCTCCATTATTGCTGACCACCTTTCACTATTGTTTACAGTCATACACCATTGCTTGCAGCTACATCTGTTTTTTTGCATCTCACACATCATTTACTCGATATTACCCAAAAGCACCTCTGCGTGCTAATTTAATTTGACATAGTGATTTACGTAATTGTGAGTTCTTTTGGGGTTTTCGTTTTTATTGATTCTCTCTAACAATGGCTAAGGTCGTACGCATTTTACACTAACGGCGTCGCCCTGGTATTTATGTGCTAAGTCCCGTCCATAGTTAATGACGTTCCGTCCTAGCGGCTGTCAATATAATAATGAATGGCCAATTACACCACATAGATAACACCAGTTCGTGTCAGTGGCCTAGATTACTTTGTTTTTTTTCAAAATGTGTAACCTTCAGTTTGTTTTCCTCAAAGTTGCGGACTGTGTCATCTTGAAACAACGGTACTAATTGAATCATTTGGGTAAGTTAGGCTTTGTTAGGTGGGGTTATTTTTTTTATGGATTCCTACTGCATATAGAGATAGTTAGTGCTATAGACATTGCGAACTGATACAAAACAGGTAGGCCTATATCGTGATGGAATGTCTGCAGTGGATTATTCTGTCTCGGTCACTTTCTGTCTGCCTCTCTTTCTCTCTATATATCTATGTCTAAAGAGCAGTGTGGTTTTCTTAACGACACCACTAGAACACATTGATTTTAACCATCGCTATTGGACGTCAAACATTTGGTAATTTCGACAGATAGTCTTAAAGAGGAAACCCGTTAAATTTTTTCCATTAGTAGAAAGGAATCGTTTATATACACCACACCCACAAACATGATAGTGCATACCACGGCCTTTGATATACCAGTCGTGGTGCACTGGCTGGAACAAGAAATAGCCCACAGGGCCACATACAGGGATCGATCGCAAACTGACCACGTATCAAGCAAGCCCCATATCTGTGTGTGTGTGTGTGTGTGTGTGTGTGTGTGTGTGTGTGTCTCTTTCTCTCTCTCTCTCTCTCTCTCTCTCTCTCTCTCTCTCTCTCTCTCTCTCTCTCTCTCTCTCTCTCTCTCTCTCTCTCTCTCTCTCTCTCTCTCTCTCTCTCTCTCTCTGCCAGGCAGAGCTTAATATCATCTTCAATATTATTACGCTAATTGTTTTCCTCTCCTTTCTTTTTTTGGAAAATTGTTTAATCATTGAAACCTGTTTGATGTATTTTAGCATTTGTTTGAGGCAGTGAGAACTATCTTAGGTGACGTACCTGATGACCAATTTTGTAAGTCATAGACCCTCAATCGATGTTTGTGGATCGATTCTGGTTTCATATAACACGATTGTTGATCAACTTCATCGTGCAGCAGCTTGATCCCTGGTGTTGTGACACCTATGAAAATTAGTCTGGTCATTCCGAACAACAAATGTTCAGCAAATTATCAACATATTTTTCTCCATGTAATTAATTAAAGTGTCACTGGTCCGAATAAGCATTGTATATATTCTCGTCGTATTCGTAAAAAATCGTTAAGGCCGTTTGGGTGCACAGCTTATAGAGACGAGATGGGTTGCATCCCGTCAAGAAAACCCCTAGATTGACAGTCATCAAACGTTTACAGATCTTGAGAAGCCAGATCCGTCTGAACGAGAGACAGTATCAGACTAGGGTTTAGTCCAGTCGTCATGGGTTGGTATAGTGGTGCGGACGGGTCCGACTCCGGAGGATACGAAATGGTATCACTATAAAGCAAAGTAAAGTCTAGAAAAGAGTAGTAGGGGCCGACCCCGCTTCCTATTTCTTCTTAGAGTGGGGAGGTCAATCTTCCAGTGCTGCTAGGACAGGCTCGGACATGTAGAGACTAAACGGAAACAACTGTGGCGTGCTGCAGAATGGCTGTCATACGAGTCACGAAAAAAAAAGTCGACATAGTCAGCCGGAGAAATGACGTGGAGGCAAGGAATCTCGCTAAAAAAGAATCCAACCTGGTGGTGCAGACTGTCGAAACGAGAAGCGTTCCAGCGTTCAATCAGTTCCAATGGCGAAAGCACGTGCAGTGTGCACAAGCGAAACAAACACGTCTTACCGCGTCGAGCTCCAGACTGGGAATGGTTTTCGTCTGTATTCGAATGTTTTCATCTGCAGTTGCGTGGTTTCGTCTGTATACGTTTTGTATATAATTTTTAATGTCAGACAATGCGGGAACAGAACTTGAGTGTATCTCTTGTCTTTAAAATACTAAATTATCACTCGTCATATCGGTAAATCTCGGTAAATGCAAATGTTTTGAGGGGTTTTAATCGGTAGAAAGCCACTGCTTAACATATTCGTTCTGTATACTTTGAAACCCCTCTAAACCCCTTTGGACCAAGACAAATGTCCGGTTTTAATAGGGATTCGGTTTACAGAGGTTAAGTTCTGTCCTAGTTTTTAGAAAGGGACTTTGTTAAACGTCCGGTTTTGAGGGAATTCCCGTTACAGAGGGTCCGGTCTTGAGAGGTTTCCCTGTACTTATGTATCAAATATATCATCTTCTGTGGAATCTGTACTTAAACTAGATGTAACGTTTGATTGGGTGTGCTGGCCTAACACTGGGATTTCCCTCAAACAAAATTTGCAACCGTTTAGATATAGCCAGACCATAGCCACTTATATGTTGAATGACAAACACGGGGCTTCAGTTGCCGTTGTGTTTATGGAATTCATCTTTGTACACAATATTTAGCACGATGTGTGTTCGGTAGTCGAATGGTCCTGAGCGCGAAGACAGCCTTACGTCATCGGTACAGAGTACAGAGTACAAAGACGTTTGTCGGCAGTACAACACAACTGAGGAGAAGCGGTCAGAATGGTTTTAACCCGTACACTAAGTTTGGTTAATTTACAAACCTGTAACTCATTTTGATAAAGTTAAAAAAGAATGAAAGAAGAGTCTGTGACGTTAAAACAGGAAATAGCCTTAACAATGGACTAGAACTCGAGTCAATAAACCGCTACTTCTCAGACGCACGTGCGTTTTTCAAAAATATGAAAACGCAATTTTTGGTACTACAAACACCAGGATGACCTAAACACATCGGTTCTACGGAAATGAACAATCTAAAGAGTAAAATATAAGTAATGTCTGATTTCAGTGATCATGAACGGCTCTAATAGTGAAAAATATGACTTAGTGTTTAAACACTAGGGTCTGTCCCTTTAAAGTGCCGGTAGGCTAGCTGTAGTGAACTAGTTTAGGTAGTGTCTTGCGTATTATATATATATATATTACAGATTACTATTGCATTCAAGTGCATGTAGGGTAGCTGTAGTGAACTAGTTTTGGTAGTGTCTTGCGTATTATATATATATATATATATATTACAGATTACTATTGCATTAAAGTGCAGGTAGGCTAGCTGTAGTGAACTAGTTTAGGTAGTGTCTTGCGTATTATATATATATATATATATTACAGATTACTATTGCATTCAAGTGCAGGTAGGCTAGCTGTAGTAAACTAGTTTAGGTAGTGTCTTGCGTATTATATATATATATATATATATTACAGATTACTATTGCATTCAAGTGCAGGTAGGCTAGCTGTAGTAAACTAGTTTAGGTAGTGTCTTGCGTATTATATATATATATATATTACAGATTACTATTGCATTCAAGTGCAGGTAGGGTAGCTGTAGTGAACTAGTTTAGGTAGTGTCTTGCGTATTATATATATATATATATATATATTACAGATTACTATTGCATTCAAGTGCAGGTAGGGTAGCTGTAGTGAACTAGTTTTGGTAGTGTCTTGCGTATTATATATATATATATATATATATATTACAGATTACTATTGCATTAAAGTGCAGGTAGGCTAGCTGTAGTGAACTAGTTTAGGTAGTGTCTTGCGTATTATATATATATATATTACAGATTACTATTGCATTCAAGTGCAGGTAGGCTAGCTGTAGTAAACTAGTTTAGGTAGTGTCTTGCGTATTATATATATATATATATTACAGATTACTATTGCATTCAAGTGCAGGTAGGCTAGCTGTAGTGAACTAGTTTAGGTAGTGTCTTGCGTATTATATATATATATATTACAGATTACTATTGCATTCAAGTGCAGGAAGGTTAGCTGTAGTAAACTAGTTTAGGTAGTGTCTTGCGTATTATATATATATATATTACAGATTACTATTGCATTCAAGTGCAGGTAGGCTAGCTGTAGTAAACTAGTTTAGGTAGTGTCTTGCGTATTATATATATATATATATATTACAGATTACTATTGCATTCAAGTGCAGGTAGGCTAGCTGTAGTAAACTAGTTTAGGTAGTGTCTTGCGTATTACAAACACCAGGATGACCTAAACACATCGGTTCTACGGAAATGAATAATCTAAAGAGTAAAATATAAGTAATGTCTGATTTCAGTGATCATGAACGGCTCTAATAGTGAAAAATATGACTTAGTGTTTAAACACTAGGGTCTGTCCCTTTAAAGTGCAGGTAGGCTAGCTGTAGTGAACTAGTTTAGGTAGTGTCTATTGCATTTGCAGGTATTGAATATATATATATATATATTACAGATTACTATTGCATTCAAGTGCAGGTAGGCTAGCTGTAGTGAACTAGTTTAGGTAGTGTCTTGCGTATTATATATACTGAAATATATATATTTTATATATTCATTTCCGTATATATATACGCAAGACACTATATATATATATATTACAGATTACTATTTCATTAAAGTGCAGGAAGGTTAGCTGTAGTAAACTAGTTTAGGTAGTGTCTTGCGTATTATATATATATATATTACAGATTACTATTGCATTCAAATGCAGGTAGGCTAGCTGTAGTAAACTAGTTTAGGTAGTGTCTTGCGTATTATATATATATATATATATATTACAGATTACTATTGCATTCAAGTGCAGGTAGGCTAGCTGTAGTAAACTAGTTTAGGTAGTGTCTTGCGTATTACAAACACCAGGATGACCTAAACACATCGGTTCTACGGAAATGAATAATCTAAAGAGTAAAATATAAGTAATGTCTGATTTCAGTGATCATGAACGGCTCTAATAGTGAAAAATATGACTTAGTGTTTAAACACTAGGGTCTGTCCCTTTAAAGTGCAGGTAGGCTAGCTGTAGTGAACTAGTTTAGGTAGTGTCTTGCGTATTATATATATATATATTACAGATTACTATTGCATTCAAGTGCAGGTAGGCTAGCTGTAGTGAACTAGTTTAGGTAGTGTCTTGCGTATTATATATATATATATATATATATATTACAGATTACTATTTCATTAAAGTGCAGGAAGGTTAGCTGTAGTAAACTAGTTTAGGTAGTGTCTTGCGTATTATATATATATATATTACAGATTACTATTGCATTCAAGTGCAGGTAGGCTAGCTGTAGTAAACTAGTTTAGGTAGTGTCTTGCGTATTATATATATATATATATATTACAGATTACTATTGCATTCAAGTGCAGGTAGGCTAGCTGTAGTAAAGTAGTTTAGGTAGTGTCTTGCGTATTACAAACACCAGGATGACCTAAACACATCGGTTCTACCGAAATGAATAATCTAAAGAGTAAAATATAAGTAATGTCTGATTTCAGTGATCATGAACGGCTCTAATAGTGAAAAATATGACTTAGTGTTTAAACACTAGGGTCTGTCCCTTTAAAGTGCCGGTAGGCTAGCTGTAGTGAACTAGTTTAGGTAGTGTCTTGCGTATTATATATATATATATATTACAGATTACTATTGCATTCAAGTGCAGGTAGGCTAGCTGTAGTGAACTAGTTTAGGTAGTGTCTTGCGTATTATATATATATATATATTACAGATTACTGTTGCATTAAAGTGCAGGTAGGCTAGCTGTAGTAAACTAGTTTAGGTAGTGTCTTGCGTATTACAAACACCAGGATGACCTAAACACATCGGTTCTACGGAAATGAATAATCTAAAGAGTAAAATATAAGTAATGTCTGATTTCAGTGATCATGAACGGCTCTAATAGTGAAAAATATGACTTAGTGTTTAAACACTAGGGTCTGTCCCTTTAAAGTGCCGGTAGGCTAGCTGTAGTGAACTAGTTTAGGTAGTGTCTTGCGTATTATATATATATATATTACAGATTACTATTGCATTCAAGTGCAGGTAGGCTAGCTGTAGTGAACTAGTTTAGGTAGTGTCTTGCGTATTATATATATCTATATATTACAGATTACTGTTGCATTAAAGTGCAGGTAGGCTAGCTGTAGTAAACTAGTTTAGGTAGTGTCTTGCGTATTACAAACACCAGGATGACCTAAACACATCGGTTCTACGGAAATGAATAATCTAAAGAGTAAAATATAAGTAATGTCTGATTTCAGTGATCATGAACGGCTCTAATAGTGAAAAATATGACTTAGTGTTTAAACACTAGGGTCTGTCCCTTTAAAGTGCAGGTAGGCTAGCTGTAGTGAACTAGTTTAGGTAGTGTCTTGCGTATTATATATATATATATTACAGATTACTATTGCATTCAAGTGCAGGTAGGCTAGCTGTAGTAAACTAGTTTAGGTAGTGTATTGTGTATTATATATATATATATATATATATATATTACAGATTACTATTTCATTAAAGTGCAGGTAGGCTAGCTGTAGTAAAGTAGTTTAGGTAGTGTCTTGCGTATTATATATATATATATATTACAGATTACTATTGCATTCAAGTGCAGGTAGGGTAGCTGTAGTAAACTAGTTTAGGTAGTGTCTTGCGTATTATATATATATATATATTACAGATTACTATTGCATTAAAGTGCAGGTAGGGTAGCTGTAGTGAACTAGTTTAGGTAGTGTCTTGCGTATTATATATATATATATATTACAGATTACTATTGCATTCAAGTGCAGGTAGGCTAGCTGTAGTAAACTAGTTTAGGTAGTGTATTGTGTATTATATATATATATATATATATATATATATATATTACAGATTACTATTTCATTAAAGTGCAGGTAGGCTAGCTGTAGTAAAGTAGTTTAGGTAGTGTCTTGCGTATATATATATATATATATATATATATATATATATATATATATATATATATATATTACAGATTACTATTTCATTAAAGTGCAGGTAGGCTAGCTGTAGTGAACTAGTTCAGGTAGTGTAATTGCAAACATTTCTGTTCCTCCTAAGACTTTCATTATTAACAGTTTATGAATTGTTTTTCAAACCCTGTCGTCTTGATGCTGCTACGTTATATATGTATGTATACACCTCAAGTTAACGTTATATATGTATGTATACACCTCAAGTTAACGTTATATATGTATGTATACACCTCAAGTTAACGTTATATATGTATGTATACACCTCAAGTTAACGTTATATATGTATGTATACACCTCAGGTTAACGTTATATATGTGTATGTATACACCTCAGGTTAACGTTATATATGTATGTATACACCTCAAGTTAACGTTATATATGTATGTATACACCTCAAGTTAACGTTATATATGTATGTATACACCTCAAGTTAACGTTATATATGTATGTATACACCTCAAGTTTACGTTTGCGACCAGCAGTTATACCGGTCATCGGTTTACAGGTGGTTGGCACCTATTTCACACAGAAAATTACATCATTATAGAAGATGGAAAAATAAGAAAGAATTTAACGACGCACTCAACACATTTTATTTACGGTTATATGGCGTCAGACATATGGTTAAGGACCACACAGATTTTGAGAGCCGCTGTCGCCACTACATGGCCTACTCTTTCCGATTAGCAGCAAGGGATCTTTTATTTGCGCTTCCTACAGGCAGGATAGCACAAACCATAGCCTTTGTTGAACCAATTATGGATCACTGGTCGGTGTAAATGTAAGTGGTTTACACCTACCCAATGAGCCTTGCGGAGCACTCACTCAGGGTTTGGAGTCGGTATCTGAATTAAAAATCCCATGCCTTGACTGGGATCCGAACCCAGTACCTACCAGCCTGTAGACCGATGGCCTAACCACGACGCCACCGAGGCCGGTTTATCGAAGATGGAAGGAAGGAGGAATTATTTTATTTAGCGACGCTCTCAACACATTTTATTTACGGTTATATGGAGTCAGAGGCATGGTTAAGGACCACACACATATTGAGAGGGGAAACCCGCTGTCGCCACTTCATGGGCTATTTTTTTTCGATTAGCAGCAAGAGATCCTTTATATGCACCATCCCATAGACAGGATAGTACATACCACGGCCTTTGTTACACCAGTTTTGGAGCACTGGCTGGAACGAGAAATAGCTCAATGGGTCCACCGACGGGGATCGATCTCAGAGCGACCGCGCATCAAGCGAACGCTTTACCACTGGGCTAGGTCCCGCCCACTTACCGAGGATGGAGTATTTTGAGGACAAAAGAAAATGAAATATGTGCACTGAGCGTAATGAAGTTCTGCTCTCCTCCCCTCTCCCTCCCCACAACAGCCAGATGAACCCATAAAAGAGACGTATCATCTTGGAAGTATGAAATTGATCTGGTAGCTGCAAGCAATCACGTAGTTGTCATCAGTAGGAAGCGGCTGTCCGTCACATAATTGTGTCAAATATACCAGCATCCAATAGAGAACAGTGGATAAACTCGTTAAAGACAAATCAAGGGATGTTGTGTGATATAGAAATGAAATAGAAGCGCTGAGACCAGACGTACCGGAACTCTTCGAGTATAACCCCGTCGATGGACCCATTGCAATTTGCGGGCGATTCGGTGCCACAGGTTCGAGTCCCAGCAACGGCATAGGACAATTTGTGAGGCCAGAATTATCCTCTGCGCCAGTGCGTTAATATCTATGTATGTAACAGTCAACCTCGACATACATACAATATATAGATATTCATACATCAATACATACTAGCCAGTGCCGGGTCTGCCCACTGTTTCATGCACGTAAGCGGGATCGACCGCATAGATTGTAGGACCCATGCATGTGGTTGAGTTAAAGAACATCCTTTTTATGGATGCTTCGATAGCTCAGTGCGCATCGCGGTTAGTCTTGCAATTTGTGAGGCCAGAAAGGATTTAATTATCACGTACGCCAATGTGTTAATATCTATGTATGTAACAGTCAACCTCGACATACATACAATATACAAATATCAGTGCCAGCTCTGCCCACTGTTTCATACATGTAAGCGGGATCGACTGCGTAACTTGTGGACCCCATGCATATAGTTGAGTTAAAGAGCATCCTTTTTATGGATGCCTCAATAGCTCAAAAGGTATCGTGGCAAGTCTGCAAAGTTGCGGGCGAGTCGGTACCATAGATTCGAGTCCCAGCAACGGCACGGGACAATTTGTGAGGCCAGAATATTTATATAATTTGGAGCATTTTAGAAGGACAGTCCAAAAATAAATAAGAGAAAGAAGAGAGGATCGGACTATTTAATAATATTAAAAAAAGAAAGTAATTTCGACATAAACTTTTGAACGAAGGTCTAAAAGTTTAAAGTCCGATCTATATGTCCACGTGAGTGGCCTCGTTAAGGCCGTTAGGGTGCACAGCTTATAGGGACGAGATGGGTTGCATCCCGTCAAGAAAACTCCTAGATTGACAGTCAGTAGACGTTGAAGGTGTAGTGTTGTGCTGAAATACAGATCTTGAGAAGCCGGATCTGTCTGAACGAGAGAGAGAATCAGACTAGGGTATAGTCCAGTCGTCATGGGTTGGTATAGTGTTGCGGACGGGTCCGACTCCGGAGGATACGAGATGGTATCACAACAAAACAAAGTAAAGTCTAGAAAAGAGTAGTAGGGGCCGACCCCGCTTCCTATTTCTTCTTAGAGTGGGGCGGTCAATCTTCCAGTGCTGCTAGGACAGGCTCGGACATGTGGAGACTAAACGCGAACAACCGTGGCGTTCTGCAGAATGGCCGTCATACGAGTCACGAAAAAAACAAGTCGACATAGTCAGACGGAGAAATGACGTGGAGGCAAGGAATCCAACCTGGTGATGCAGACTGTCGAAACAAGAAGCGTTCCAGCGTTCAATCAGTTCCAATGGCCGCATACATCCCAGTAGAAAATGTCACTTCGCTGAGAAAAACAACGAAGTGAAGGATCCCCAAGTCGAGCCGCGAAAGCACGTGCAGTGAAAGAAAGAAAGAAATATTTTATTTAACGACGCACTCAACACATTTTATTTACGGTTATATGGCGTCAGTCATATGGCTAAGGACCACACAGATTTTGAGAGGAAACCCGCTGTCGCCACTACATGGGCTACTCTTTCCGATTAGCAGCAAGGGATCTTTTATTTGCGCTTCCGACAGGATGACTGGTCGGTGCAAGTGGTTTACACCTACCTATTGAGCCGTGCGGAGCACTCGCTCAGGGTTTGGAGTCGGTATCTGGATTAAAAATCCCATGCCTCGACTGGGATCCTAACCCAGTACCTACCAGCCTATAGACCGATGGCCTAACCACGACGCTACCGAGGCCGGTGCACGTGAAGTGTGCACAAGCGAAACAAACACGTCTTACCGCGTCGAGCTCCAGAATGTTTTTTTAATAATAATAATAACAATAATAATAATAATAATAATAATAATAATAATAATAATAAATCCGAGAATGGGTCCACCGAGGTGATTCGATCCTGCGATGCAGGTAACTCAGACGAGCATTTTACCCACTAAGCCAAATCTCTTCTCAGGCACATGCAATATATTTTGGTACTGAGAAAGGAAAAAAACCCAACTATTTTTAAACAGTTGATCAAAACTAATTTACACAGTCTATTAATTATCTGTTTATGAACGAAAGAGTCTTTATTTGCGTATTGACGTTGTTGTCTTATAAAACAACATACGTTATTTAAAAAAAGAGGAAAAAACAATGCCGATATTCAAATGACGAACAATACCAAGGTTTGCAAGCGAGAGGGTTAATCGTTATTAAACATCTGCATCTTCACTGGAGAACCAAATTAAGGAAAACAGTGCCTAAGGCAAATAAAATCATCCACGCGACAACACTACAGCATTACAACAAGATTTAATATTTGATCTACTTTGATTGGTTAAAATACTGCTGCCTGTAATCAATTGTTTGGAAGATTACTTTTTTTTTTTTCTCTTATCTTTCTCTTTTATTTTCCGGATTTGTCAAATTCCTCTTTTTTTATTTCTCTCTCCAAATGGCTTAAGAGACATCAAAAACAGTAAATGACGCCCACGAGAACTTCATTCCGATTGTGACATCGCAAGAGCAGCAAAATAAAAACATGTTTTATAAAATGAATCGGATGGAACGGACCCAAAGGGCGGGATTTACGCAAAGAATACTGAAACGTGATCCATGATCTTGTCAAAGAATTTACGTGCTCGGTTGATTTGAAGATATTTATTTTAGGAAAAAAAAAGAGATGATAATACTACTTAATAGCATATGTTATACCAAATGTAAAACAAATATAAAATTTAACTGTAACCATTTTTAACACATAGACAGATATATATCCATTTGATTTTTCATGCACAATTTCAGTATAGAATATTATTCAATGACAGAATCTACTAGAAGATCTAATTTAATATCTATAGCCCTTCTCAGCTTCCATGGACATTGTGTTTTGTAAATATTTTTACTTTGATTTGAAGTTAGAAGAAAAGTAAAAGTGCTTTGGAAAAACACAATCTTTGTGTGCAATTTAGAAAGCAATCGGCTCAGAAATAAATAATTTGTAGTAAAAGTTTGTTTTCTTTAACGACACCACTAGAGCACATTGATTAATTAATCATCGGCTATTGGATTTCAAACACATTATGTAATTATGACGCGTAGTCATCAGAGGAAACCTGCTACATTTTTCCTGCAGCAAGGGATCTTTTATATTAATGATGCACTCAACACATTTTATTTACTGTTATATGACGTCAGACATATGGTTAAGGACCATACAGACATTGAGAGAGGAAACCCGCTGTCGCCACTTCATGGGCTACTCTTTTCGATTAGCAGCAAGGGATCTTTCATGTGCACCATCCAACAAACAGGATAGTTACACCAGTTGTGGAGAACTGGCACGAACGAGAAATAGTCCAATGGGTCCACTGACGGGGATCGATCCCAGACCGTCCACGCATCAGGCGAACGCTTTACCACTGGGCTACGTCCCATCCTTCCCACCGACAGCAAAGCACATACCACGGCCTTTGACCAGTTGTGGTGCACTGGTTGGGACGAAAAGAAAACCAACTAGCTGAATGGATCCACCGAGGTGGTTCGATCCTGTGACGCAAGTACCTCTGAAAGCGAGCACTCAACCGACTGAGCTAAATCCTGCCCCTAAATAAATTGTATTAAAATACACGTGTGACGTCACAGTATTGTCTCAACGCCCCATTATTTTTCAGTAATGGAGAGATGAAACCCTACTTAATTAACCCACCAAAATATTTGATGTTAAACTCCATACTAAAAAAAAAAAAAAAAAAAAATTATATTCACATAAAATTATTATTTAGTGGTGTATTTTAAGTCGGGGGAATATCCTCGTAACTCTCCATTCCTGAAAAATAATGCGACTCTGTCCTAGCGGGCCTCGTCTCCATTATTTTTCAGGAATGGTGAGTTACACGGACATTCATAGTAAGAGAATGACTTTCCATGATGGGAGGGACCATAGGTTAAAGTTTTGTAGTTGTTTTTTTTTGTTGGTTAACGACAACACTAGAGTACATTGATGTATTAATCATCGGCAATTGGATGTCAGACAATTGGTAATTCGTGCACTTTTCCGAGGAAATCCGCTACATGTTTTCAGTAGCAGCAATGATATTTGTGTATGCAGTTTCTCACAAACATTACATCACACAGCACGGCATTTGATATACCAGTCGTGGGGCACGGGTTAGAATGGGGACAAACAACGAGAGAATGGATCCATCGATAGGGTTCGATCCTACGACTCAAGCACCTGAGGCGATCAATATATCCCGAAGTTCACTGTGTTATACTTTTGTACATATACTCTATAATAAAAAAAAACATTTTCACTGGCTGCTATTGCACTGGAATAAGTCGTAAAGGTCACTGACTGTATGGTCTATAGTCCAGTAGGGTCAAATGGGAACTGATGAATTGACTTATAACTATGTAATGTATAATGTTAAAACTTATATTAACACATATACTAACGTCCAAAAGAAACTATACCAAGACTCTGAGAGACTACTGAAGAAAAAACAAATCATGTTGCATGTTCAAAAAATATATATTCATGACAGTGGTGTTTTTGGCATGCTGTGAACAAAATTTCAATCCTTAAAAGCAGAAACATTTAACCACCATTTCATTTCCATTATCCAAATTATAAAATAATTTAAATCAATTTTTCTTGGTACAGTTTGTTTTAGACGTCAGCATATTATTAAGTTTTAAATCCATACTAACTCGAATAAAAAAAAAAGTGAAAAACATTTCAGTGTAAATGACAAAAGTTTCTTTAAAAATTATCATCAAAGTGCAAAGGTTAAATCGTATTTTACGATACAGGTGAGAAGACAACTGATGGAACAGCCAACGTAAAATACATACGATTCTACCTTTAGTCTCAATGTACTGTATTATCGATTACTTCCATAACAATGTAGCTAAGGCTGTTCTAGCATTTTGTTTTCCACGCTGTTTTAATATACGTTTTAACGTTATTCATTACAGTGTAGTATGCCAATTCGTTGGTTTCCTTTTCACGCAAACGGACTATAGTAACAAAATAGATTTACTATACTGGCGTCGAAAACAAACCTTAGAAGGCTTGAAACTGTATTACACAAATTCAACACACGGTATGGTGGGATACGAAAGTATCATGAAGTTCAACATCTAAACGTCACAATGCACTTCGTGCTACATGCAAAATGTTTGTAAGGTGGTTTCTAAATTGGTTCTTTTCGATTAGCAGCAATATTTATGAAATTATTGAAAACTTTAATTATGATAAGTTTCTTGTGGACGTCAGTATATTTAAAGCTGTTGTTATGGAAGGCCCTGGAGGTCCTTCCCTATTGAATTTACAGTCTAGATGTGCTAAACCCTTAGTCCGGCGAACTGGCTGTGTCCATTACTTCCAAATCCATTAAGTAAAGCTCTAAACGCATTCCATCTACGTCGATTGATCCATTTTGTCAGCGGTTCATTGACTATCTAGCTGCGACTTTCTGTTATTAGTGGTCATTGCAGTTAATCATTGCTGCACGAGATTGTAAATGAATAGATGAGAAGAATATGTACAAAGATCACTGAAGAGAATTTTAACGAGCAAGTACTATGTATACAGATATCAAATAGATACATATGTATGTCGAAGCTGTCACTTGTCTGTCTCTCAGTCTGTCTGTCTGTCAGTATGTCAGTCAGTCCGTCTGTCTATATATCTATCCAACTATCCATCTATTATCTATCTATCTATCTATATATATATATATATATATATATATATATATGTGTGTGTGTGTGTGTGCTTGTGTGTGTGTGTGTGTGTGTGTGTGTGTGTGTGTGTGTGTGTGTGTGTCTGCCGGCCTCTGCATGTCTTCCTGTCTATTTATCTATATATCTACCTACCCATCTACCTGTCTGTCTGGATGTCTGTCTATCTGTCTGTCAATCTCTCTACCTACCTATCTGTCTGTCTGTTTGTCTGCCTGTCTGTCGATCTATTTACCTACCTACATGTATGTCTGTCTGCCTGTTGATTAACCTACCTACCTACCTACCTACCTATTTCACGTGTTTGTGTTAATCATATG